>NW_026126133.1:0-230518 GCF_943737965.1 Phodopus roborovskii
TATTTCTCCTGTGTTTCAGTATTGTGTTTAATAGTCAAAACTTTAGTTAGATTAGTTAGGTTTTCTAGAAATACAAAGATGTACTTGAGATTAATAGGCATTCTTCAAACCTTTCAAAGACCTACAGAATATGGCAGTTAAAATGGGTTAGGGTTTTTCTTGACAGTGAGGCATAACTGCTCCTGGCAATACCACCTGCATCAGAAAGGAAGATGGACCTTGAAGAAATGGGTTACAGAGTTTGCTCCAATATGACAAGACTAGCCATTTGGACAAGATACTGCTCTTCTCTGGACTGTTTCACTTCATGCTGTATAAACTATACATGTAGGACCCCAGGAAAGTGACTGCTGATATAAGATGTACATTGCTATAGGGATCCTGCTTCATGGAAGAGTCTGCCAGACACTCTGCAGGACACGGAGGAAAATGCCTGATAAATTGCCAATACAGGTGGACAGTTTAAAGTTTCCTACTTTGTTGAGGAGTGTGCCAGACACACTATGCCTATAGGGTGAAGATGGAAGATTACAGAAGAACTTTGGTTCACTGACCAGGCAAGATTTCTCTGTCTTTTCTGGAGTTTATATATTATTCTTCTGTGGTCTTTGATGGAGAGAAAGAGATACTTATCTCTTCCTTAGTTAGGATTAAAGGTAAGTTTTATAGACTTTAGACTCACAAAGATAGGATAAATGATTAACTATTTTATTTAAATCTTGCTAAATGTTAATGGACTAAATATTGTTAACTGTGGTTCTTATTTGATAACTGTTTTGTTACATATTTTGCTATGTTAAGGTTAAAACACTTCTTATGTAAGAAAAAAGGAGATGGTGGGAGATGTCATTCTGTAGATATGTTACTCTTATTGATTAATGAATAAAGAACTGTTGGCCAATAGCAGAGCAAGCTATATGGGACTATAAGAAAAGGAAGAAAGAGGAAGTAGTAGGGAGGAGTCAGCATGGAAAGACTGCAGAGAGAAGAGTGCTGGTCCCTCTCTCTGGTAAGATGAGACCACATGGAAATACTTAGATTAAGTACTTAGAAATGGGATAATCACTGATACAAAGCTAGCCAATAAGAAATTAGTACCTGGCCAACAGCTTTATATTAATACAGAGTCTCTGTGTGTTATTTAGTGCTGGTGTGGCGATGGGACCCGACCAGTGGGAAAACTACTTGTAACAAGAATTGAATATTTGAATCTAGGTCCTGGAGAAATTGCTCAGTGTTTAAAAGATTTGCTCTTTCAGAGATGATTTGGGTTCAGTTTTCAGTATCCAGATGGCAGCTTAAACCCACTTGTAACTCCAATTCCAGAGGATCTAATGCCTTGTTCCAATTTCTGTAAGCACTATATACAGATGGTTTCATAAAGACATACATAAATATAATATAAAATGCTCATAAGTATAATATAAAAATGAAACTAATTTCAAAATTAAAATGAATGTCTAAACATTTACTCTTAAAATTCCAAGTACATATATAAGCTTTTCGATAAAGCAAAAATGTTTATTTTATATCAATATCTAATTATGTCTGTGAAAAAATTCACCAATTTCTTAAAAGTCCTAAGAGGTTTTATGAACTATTGTTTAAAATAGTCTTTTTGCAACAAGTCCAATTTTTAGATTTTATATTATTATGACTGAAATAGATGAATGAATTCCTGAGACTATTTAGATTATATGGAGTAAGTATTAAGCAAGGAATTAATAAGATGGATTTTCTTACATATTTGCAGAGCACATAAGTTCTTTTTACCTGCAAGGTACAATTCAGAAATATAGGAAGTCTTAGGACATTGCTTTAAGTTAGAATATTCTTATCCTGGGAACTGATGAGTTGAATCTTTATAACTTTTACATTTTTAGATATAGCAAAAGTTGTCCTCATTTGACTTTTCTTCCTAAACTTCTACATGTTAAAATATAACATCCCTGCCCAGACTAATAACACTGCAATATATTCAGAAAATTTTATAGGTTCCTAAATTTTGATATTTTATTTTAATCTATCTATTGCATTACACTTAAAAAGTAGTAAAATTTAGAAAATACATCAGCATACATTTCAAGAAATTTGAAAGAATTTTATTTACAAAGAGGGAATATGACAGATTGGAAACATGGTGCAAAACAAACAAACAAAACTCATCATTTGTACATGACATCATCAAAATGTTTAATTGCTTTTCATTAGAGCTCATGTAAGTCTAAGATTAGAAATTATACATACATGATTAATTCTGTATTTTTTCCACCCTTCTGTTGTATAGAATTTAAATGCTACATCACCATTCACTAGCTACCTACAACATAGGAAAAAAATAACTCAACTTACAACTGTCATACCTGCATCTACATTTCACAATGAACTTTTATCACTCAGTCCTGTTATGGTTCACCTTCATTCCTTTGCATGGTAAAATAATTACTACTAATCAAGTTGTATAAATACATGGGTGAAAAACTGTATCTTTCATTGGGCATAAGAGCTGATTTCCAAAGTGGCCACACAAGTTTGCACTCCCACCAGCAAGGAAGTAGTGTACCCCATTTTCCACATCCTCTCTGGCATGGGCTGCCATTGGCGTTATTGTTCTTATCCATTCTGAGTGGAACAACATGGCATCTCAAAGTTGTTTGATTTGTATTTCCCTGATGACTAATGATGTTGAACACTTTTTTAGTCATCATTCAGCCATTATGAATTTCTCTATTGAGAATTCTCTATTAAGTTCTGTATTCCATTTTTAATTGGATTATTTGGCCAGTATTTTAATAAATGGAGAAAAACTCAATCCAATTCCTCTAAAATCAGGAACAAGACATGGCTGTGCACTCTCACCATATCTCTTCAATATTGTCCTTGACGTTATGTACAGAGCAATGAGACAACAAAAGGAGATCTTGGGGATACAAATTGGAAAGGTAGATATCAAACTTTTATTATTTGCAGATGGTATGATAGTTTAAATAAGTGACCAAATAAACTCTACCAGGGAACTCCTACAGCTGACGAACACTTTCTGCAAAGTGGCAGGATATATGATTAACTCAACAAAATCAGTAGCTCTACTATATACAGATGATAAATGGGTTGAGAAAGAAATCAGAGAAACATCACCCTGTTACCTTTTATGTCTTATAATATATTTTAAATGAAATAAGTTTGTAAATGTGCTCAGTATGCTATATCTTTAGATTTGTAATATTTTTTTAAGACTGGTTCTCTTGGTCAATTTAAAGCAATTATTAATATCTCTTCTGACTAGATTTAGTTAGAAGTTACATTGGTTCACAAATTAGAATAGAACAGGTGCCTGTTGCCTATTTCTTAATTCTATTGCCTTTCAATAGATTTTTGATCATTTAATGTTTTAATGGAATGCATCTAATTATAAAGAGGTGTGTTCAGTAGAAGAAACAAATTGAAGGATACATTATTTTTTTTAAATCTGATATAGTAGTTTGTTTTTGTTAATTGGATAATTGAAATCATAATATCCAAAATTGAAAATACATATTCATCTTTTTATTTGTTAGTGTTGTAGTGTTTTGGTGTTTCCCTAATTTTCATTTGTTTAAGCATTTTTCTAACAACTTTTTTTCTTCATGTACCCATTTAAACGTGTTTATCCTCTCACTCTGAAAGATCTTTCTTGTATCCTTTGTATATCAGAGAGAGTTATGAATAATTCCTCTCATCTGAATTTATCATGGAATATTAATAGATAAATATAGGTTTCCTAGGTATTATATCCTGTGTTGGGATCTGTGATCTTTCAGAATTTACAATACATAATCCTTTAGCTTTCTGTGTTCAAGTTTCTCTTTTAGTGCCTGTCTTTTATATGTGACTTTATAAATCATTTTTATAGATGTCAATATACTGTCTTTCCTCTTCATTAATGGTGTTTTAATTATAATATGATGTATGGATGCTCTTTTTTTGGGGGGGTCCTATCTATTTGACATTCTATATGACACTTACATTTTGTTGAGTGTTTATTTTCTTAGATATGGGAAAACTTTTGTGATTGTATTGTATACAGTTTTAGCCTTTGGAATAGAGGGGATTTTCCTCTTTTTTATACTTCTATAAACCATAGATTTGTCTTTTATAGGATTCTAGTTGCTTGTTCCTCTTGCTCATAAAACATTCCTTTATTTAAAAAATATATAAATTATTCCAAAGTCAAGATATTCTGTTCTTCTGATTCCGTGTAGCAATGACTAATTCATGTGTGATTTGTGAATTACTGAATTTTTCATTTCAAGCATCATTTACTGTGTTTCCTTTCTCAATATTTTAACATTTTTACTGAATTCAATTTTTATATACTAAATTGACTTCATCATTCTTTCAGGATTTTTGTCCACTTCAAATTCTTTCAGGTATCTATTTAGTCTAACATTCTATCTTTTATGTTTCTTTGAAGATACTAAATAATTATTATTTTGAATTACTTGTCTGTAATTTCATGTAGGCAAATCACATTGTGGATGTTAACTCGCATATTGGTTGAAACAGATGCCTTGATTTTTCATTTAACTTTTATTTTTGCCTTGGAACTTTCTATGAGTTAGAATGTTGTTTGAAATTTACTTTTCTATTGAGGTCAGCTTTATCCTTTCAAGAAAGTGTTTATTATGTTTAGAATTGGAATATGTCCTCTGTTAAAGTGGTTTTCAGGGTACTGATGGACATGTGAAATGAAGGTTGAACTATAAATGCAAAACGAGAGTTTGAGGGTATGTGGACCAAAGGTAGGTTGAAAAGAGAGAGCTAAATACATGTTACAGGAACCTAAGGCACAAAAATTTATAAGCCATACAAGATCAAGTTCTTTAATTGAAGGAATAGTATGAGTAAAGAAGCAAGAGGATATAAAGCAATATATGGCCAATGCAATGTAAGGCTTAGTTGGCTGGCTAAAATTATATTGAGTACTAACACAGTACAGGAATAGATGCAGATAGTGAACTGGGTAGAGATATAAATTATGAAGTCTAATTGGCTGGATTAATGGCTATTTTTAAACTCTCTCTTGTTCCTTCCCTTGCTGTTAGACACCTATCTTATCCCTAGGAGTTCAGCAGTGATGGGAAGCTCATATCTTTCTGATGCATCTCACTTTGCGTGTCCACAGACAGTTTATAACCTGCAGAATCTATCAATCTCTGCACATTATTTCAAGATTTCTAATGTGAATTTCACCTCTGTGCAACATATCCAAAATCTTCCCAAGCTTAGAATATGTGTTAAACTTCCATTTGTTCTTTGGTTACCACAAGTTTTCAGCTTGCTGGATGTGCTGTATATATAATTCAAAGATTATTTTCTCATGTCTTTCACCTTTCTGTTTGTTAGAGTACAACATAGAGTCCCATAACAGTTGGTTTGAGTTTCCCTATAGTGTGATTAATAAAGGGTGCCGAGATGCTCAGCTAACACAACATCAGATGAGTTTTGGAAATTGCATCTTGTCTGTGCTCTGATGCTTTACAGAATACCCAGAAGCAAGGAGAGGGCTTTTTGCAACTTCTGCTATTCTTGTGTCACTCTGAATTTTCCAGATATTTTGAAAGTCTTTTGTTTTTCTGACAGCTGTTTTTTAGCTCTCCCAGCAATATTTCTTGGAAACACAGGTTCTTATCTTAGTGCCTGAATGTTGTCTGTAATCGTTGGTCAATCCTCTTTTCACTAAGATACAAAAATATATGTAGCATTATGAATTGATCTTAGTTTTGTCTTCTTTGTTAAGACATGTGAACACACTAGGCTGAAATCTTTGGAGGATTTAGGCTTTATATCTTACAGGAGGATTAAATGGTATTTTTCATAGAAATTATGATATAAAAATCCTTTGCAGAAGAGAAAAGCTAATGCACATATGTTGTAATATTACTATATGTCCCACAATACTCTAATGGTAGAATCACTCACTGAAGGAACTTAATTTGTGTGGAAATTAAGCAGGATATTTGCAATAGTTTTGGGGAAATGTAATCTGATTTTCTGAGGTAATTTTCAACAACAGAATAATTCATTCATTTTATAACTTTTGAATGAAACAGTATTCATTATCTCTAAATTTTTGATAATGCATAACATGAACACTAAAGGTAAGTTTTGTAATTAAGGGTAGAATTACAACGCTTTAATTATGTGTTTCTAGATGCAGAAATTCACTCCAATAATATCAAGTGAGAAGCATTTATTGGGATGACATGCATTTGATTTTCAAATTTCGTAATTATACTGTTATTTATGGATTAGTTATCTATTTAACCCTTCATGAAAATTGTATTTACACTTTAAAAATATTAACTCAACTTAGATGATGACAGATATAAGTGATCCACTATCACCCCCAAATCCCAATTTTCCTAATGTGATTGTCTTTATAAACATATTAAAAATTTATGTATTTTGTACACTTTATTTCATAGACAAATTATTAGAGATAATTCTTTATTTTGAAATTTTTATGTTGCTGTTGGTTCATATTTCTATTCTTTATGCTGCAGTTCTAGCACTATTTTTCACAAAGTGACCTTCCCTCAGTTTTATAGAATATCATTAACATCTTAAAATATACATAGCACATCCAGACTTATCATGTCTCTTCAGATTCTCATCATATCTGATTGTTAGTGTCCCCTGAATTCATATGTCATAAAATTTGATACTTTCCAGGTGTAGTTACAAAGTGTCAAGTCTTCAGATATATTTCTGATATATGGCAGTGCATACTTATCCTTCAAAGTTTCCCACTTGCTTCATTTTACTTGCTGTTTATACCTCATCATTCTCTACTTTATGTTTCAGTTTCTACACATGAGATTACATCTTATTATACTTAGGAGTTAAATTATTTTTAAAGGAGTAATTTGCAGATCACCTTCCTAAAGCCCATGGACATTTTTGTATTCTTATCCAAATATGTAGTTCATTTGCTTTTGATATTTAATTAAAATCTCCCCTCTGCTTATTTTAATGATATTAAATACTTTCTTTTTCTGGATTTATCTCATTTTAATTAATCAATTTGATTTCCTTTACTATTAAACATAGTACTAATATCTCTACGATGAAACAAGACTCATTTTAAAAGAAGGTAATTATGTTAATTGTCCCATATTGCATATTTTTCTCAAATGACAACATCTGTTAAATTACCATGGCCAAATTCCTTATCTGATATAGAAACAATGACATTTGTATTGAAAAAATATTCCAAACAAGCCTGTACCATAAAGGAACTTCCAGAGGCTTCCCCATCCTTGACCTCAGATAAGTTTGCATTTATATGTTACTTGGACTTTTTCCTTTGCTGCTCATAATATTCCTTCTTTATTCTGTATTGGTGATATTATTATCATGTGGCAAGGGGACTCTTTGGGGTTCCAATGTATTTGGTGTTCTGTAAGCTTCTTATACTTTCATTGACATGTTTTTCTTTGGGTTGGAAAATTATTCTTCTTTGTTTTTGTTGACTATATTTTCTGAAACTTTGATATGGGTTTCTTCACCTTCTTCTATGCCTATTATTCTTATGTTTGGCCTTTTCGCAGTGTCCCATTATTCTGGATATTTTGTGTTAGGGATTGGTTGCACTTAAGATTTTTCTTTGTTCTTTCCATATAATGTCGAGTATTGTCCTTACAAGGTCTGTAATGTTTGTTCTTCAATTTTGATGGGGATTGCATTGAACCTGTAGATTGTCTTTAGCAAGACAGCCATTTTTATGATGTGGATTCTACCTATCCAAGAGCATGGGAGTTGTTTGCATTGTCTGGCACCATATTTTTTTTATTAATTTATTATTTTACATGTCGATCCAAGTTCCTTCCCCCTCCCTCCCTCTCTCCCTCCTTCCTTCCGCCTTCCTCCCTTTTCCCCTCTTTGCCCTCTCACATGCACACTGAGCACCCTTCCCTTCCATCCCCCCACCCCAATTCCATATGTAAGGGAATGAAATCCAGTTGGGGTCATGTAGATCTGACAGGTCATTTGAAGTAGGGAGTAGAGCTTCTTGCCTGTCTCTAGGTTAAGGCAGTTATCCCCCCCATGGGGGATGTGTTTGCAAGGTCTTTTTTTGTACCAGGGATACATCCTGGTTCCACTGTCTGAGGTCACTTAGACTGCTCAGTCCTTCTGGCTGAGAACCATATTCAGGGGGCCCTGAGTCAGTTCCGTGCTGGCTTCCCAGCTATCAGTCTGAGGGCCTGTTTGCTCCTCCTTGTACAGGTCAGCTGTCTCTATGTGTTTCTGCAACATGGTCTTGTCCTCTCCCTCTGCATCTGGGTTCTAGTTCGACTCAGTGTTTATGTATGGGTGTTTGCTCCTGTTTCCAACAGGTATTAGATGAGGGATCCATGGATAAGTTAGTTGTTGATCTCACTATTCAGGAAGGGAATTTATGGTAGCCTTTCCATGGAAGCTCAAATTGTTAGTTAGCAGCAGTCTTGTAGTTCTCTATACCTTTCTTTGTATTCAATTTTCTTTTCAAACCAATATTGGCTCCCTCTTTTATGTTCTCCCCCCTCTGTGTGTGTGTGTGTCTTTCACTCTCCTGTCTTCTATTCCTACCCAGACTCAATCTTCCTAGTTGCACCTGTTTTCTTCTCCTCCCACTCTCTTTCTCCTACTTCTCTCTCCATTCGCTCCCCCCCACTTCCCCTGTGCTCTGGGGGACTTGTCCCTTCCCAGTTCTGTGAGGGACTTTATATGAATCTCTTAGAACACACCTTGTATCCTAGTTCCTCTGGTGGTGTGAATTATAGGCTGGTGATCCTTTTCTCTGGGTATAAAATCCATATATGAGTGAGTACATACTATGTTCCTCTTTTTTAACTTCATTACCTCATTCAGGATGGTTTCTTCACATGCCATCCACATGCCTGCGAATTTCAAGATACCATTATTTTTTTTCTGCAGAGTATTATTCCATTTAGATTATCCAATGTAGATGTGCCACATCGTCATTATCCATTCTTCAATTGAGGGGCATCTAGGTTGCTTCCAGGTTCTTGCTATTACAAATAGTGCTGCTATGAACATAGTTGAACTGATGTCTTTGTTGCATGGATGTGGATCATTTGGGTATATGCCTAAGATGAGGATTGTTGGGTCCTGTGGTAACTTAATTCCCATTTTCCTGAGGAACCACCAATCCTATCTCCAAAATGTCTGTACGAGTTTGCACTCCCACCAGCAGTGGAGGACTCTTCTCCTTTCTCCACATCCTCTCCAGCATGAGTTGTTATTGATGTTTCTAATTTTAGCCATTCTGGCAGGAGTAAGATGGAATCTCAAATTTGTTTTGATTTGCATTTCCCTGGTAGCTTAAGATGTTGAGCACTTTCTTTAGTGTCTTTCAGCCTTTTTGATTTCCACTATTGAGAATTATTTCTTCCGTTTGCATCCCTTTTCAATAGGGTTATTTGATGTTTTGTTGACTTGTTTTTTTGAGTTCTTTGTATATTTTTGAGAACAGCTCTTTGTCGGATATAGGATTGGTGAAAATCATTTCCTAGTCTGTGGGCTCCCATTTTGTCTTGTCCATTGTGTCCTTTGCCTTACAGAAGCTTCTAACTTTGAAGAGGTCCCATTTATTAATTGTTGCTCTCAGTGTTTGTGCCCCTGGAATTATGTTCAGGAACCAGTCTTGAGACTCTACACCAACTAGACCTGAAAATGCCAAAGCAGAGGAAGCACAAGAGAACAACCTAAAAAAATAACTTCATAAAAATGAGAGAGGCCCTCAAAGAGGATATGAAAAAAAAATCTCTAAAATAGGAAGAAACAACAAACAAAAAATCAGAATAAATGGACAAATCTCTTAAAGAAAGTAAGGAAAGCCAAGAAAAAAAGAATCAAACAGGTGAAGGAAACAGTTCAAGACTTGAAACCTGAAATAAAGACAATGAAGAAAACATAAACTGAGGGAATTCTGGATATAGAAAAACTGGGCAAGCAATCAGGAAATACAGGTGCAAGCATATCCAACAGAATACAAGAGATCGAAGAGAGAATTTCAGGTGCTTAAGATAAACTAGAAGAACGAGATTCATTGACAAAGGAAATCTTAAATCCAATAAATCCTTAACACAAAACATCCAGGAAACTTAGGACACTGTGAAAAGGTCAAACCTAAGAATAATAGGCTTAGAAGAAGGACAAGAAGCCCAGCTCAAAGGTGGAGAAAATATATTCAACAAAATCATTGAAGAAAGCTATCCCAATCTGTAGAAGGACATGCTCGTGAAAGTACAAGAAGGATACTGAACACCAAATAGACTAGACCAAAGAAGAGTGGTCCCTCCACACATAATAATCAAAACATATAACATACAGAATAAAAAAAGAATGTTAAGAGCAGTAAAGTAAAAAATCCCAGGTCACATATAAAGGCAGAACTATCAAAATTACACTTTAATTCTCCATGGAAACTCTCAAAACCAGAGGGTCCTGGATACATGTTCCACAATTACTAAAAATTTACGGATTGTAGCCCAGGCCTCTATACACAGCAAAACTCTCAATCACTATAGACAGAGAAAAAAATATATTTAATGATAAAGCCAGATTTTCACAATAAGTATCTACAAATCCAGCCCTACAGAAAGTACTGGAAGTAAAACTACAAACCAAGCAACTTAACTACCCTCACAAAGATAATCCAGAAGCCAAGGAATAAAGCAGGGTAAATATATTCACAATACCACCTCCAACAACAAATCTAAAACAAACATGATTAAAAGTCAATTGTCCTTAGTTTCCATCAACATTAATGGTCTTAACTTGCCTATAAAAAGACATAGGATAACAGAATGCATATGAAGACAGATTCCATTCATGTTTTGCATACAAAAAAAAAACACACCCAAGCTTTAAAGACAGACATTACCTCAGGGTAAAGGATTGTGAAAAGAGCTTCCAATCAAATGGACAAAGATGCAAGCAGATGTGACTATCCTAATATCTATCAAGTTAGACTCCAAAGAAAAATCAATCAACAGAAATGAAGAAGGTTATTTCATATTCACCACAGGAGAAATCTATCAGCACAGTCTCAATTTTGAATATCTATGCCTCAAATACAAAGGCACTCACAATCTTAATATGGGGCATTTTTACACAATGGAATTCTACTCTGAAAAAAAGAAAAAAAAAAAAAAAAAAAAAAAAAAACACCAGGCAAATGGACAGAATTTGAAGAAACCACCATGCTGAATGAGGTAACAAAGTCACAAAAAGAGGAACATGGTATTATGAGCCTATAATACACATTGCCAGAGAAACTAGGATACAAGAATTCAGGGAAATTCATACAAGGTCCCTCACATAAGGGGAAAGTAACCAGATTTCCTGAAAATATTGGGAATGGTGAGGGAGTGAGTGGTGAGTGGGCTAGGAGAAAGGGAAGGGGAGAAGAGGAAATCACTTGAGACTAGGAAGATTGAGTCAGGGGAGTAGATGACAGAGAGACAGACAGAGAGAGAGAAAGAGAGAGAGAGAGAGAGAGAGAGAGAGAGAGAGAGAGAGAGAGAGAGAGAGAGACCATGAAAGTGGGAGCCATTATAGGTTTGAAGAGAAAACTGGCTCTAGATAAATTTCCAGAGAATTGCAAGATTGGCCCCCACTAACAATTTGATCAACAGTGGAAAGGCTACCATAAATGCCCTTCCCTGATAATGAGATTGATGACTAACTTATCCACCATCCTAGAACCCTCATCTAGTAGCTGATGGAAACAGAAGCAGATAACCATAAATAAACACTGAGCGAACGGGGACAAGACCAGGCTACAGAATCACATAGAGACAGCTGATCTGAACAAGGAGGAGCTAATGTGCCCCCAGACTGATAGCTGTGAATCCAGCATTGGACTGACTCAGACCCCCTGATCATAGGTCTCAGGGAGATGGACTGGGCAGTCTAAGGGACCTCAGACAGTGGAATCAGGATGTATCCCTGGTACACAAAAGGACTTTGCGAACACATTCCCATGGAAGGATACTCCCTTATCTAGAGACACAAGGGAGGTTCTAGTCCCTATTTCAAATGACGTGACAGGGTTTGTTGACCCCTTCTGGAAGGCTCCTTCCCTGTTTAGTTGGTAGGAGAATGGGATGGGCGGGTGGTCAGGTGGTGTATGGGAGGGAGGGAGGGGAAGAAGAAGGGAAGGAAGGAGAGGGAACTGGGATAGATATGTAAAATAAGAGAAAAATAATTAAATAAAACATAAAAATCAACAGAATATAGAAGAGTTCCAGAACCCAAATCGTAGCTCACTATCATCTGTAAATATTTTTCTTGGTATTTAGAAAACATTTTTGACCTCTTTGGGTAGTGAATACACGCATGATGTATATATAATCTTGTGTATGCATGTTCACATAATTTTATGGAAAGTATTAGAAGTTTTTATAGTTCTAGTAAAAAGGGAAACAATATCAGAGTGTTATTTTTTTATATTGATGTATATTTATAAATAATATATATAAAATATAAATACAATTATTTGAAATAATAACATATTTATAGTAATTATATGGAGAAATAAAAACTAATTTTATTCATCAAATAATATTTTTGTGTTTCTCAATGTGTCAGTTCTAACTGTATCAAATTTTCTCTTAGACTACATAACTTTTTCATGAGCATATATTGTAATATGCTCATGATTACTATGATTGTAATAGTAAATATAAAACAATAGAAATATGTGGGAAATATGACAAAATTGACGAGCAAGGAGAAATATAGTATAATGACTGTGATTTTGGGATAGCAACTTGTATTGACATTGAAATCATAATTCATCTATTTCCAAAATTTTATTTTGATAATTCTTGTTAGCTGAAAAATTGAAACATTCATCTTGTGCATAAACTATATCACATATTCATATATCTAGACATCTTGTAAGTACTTTTTATATAGGGATCATATTTGAAATTGCAATTCTACCAGAAACTCTCCTAAAATGTTTTGGACTGATTTCCTATTACTTTAAACTGAATAAGGCAAAATAACTACATTATAACCTGATATTGAGAAATACTTACAAGAATTCACTTGGAAAATATTGTTTCTCCTATAAAGACTCGGGGACATTAACAACTATCTATGACTTTTCTCATTACTACATCATCTCTCAACATTATAAGGTACCTTTAGCTTGACATAGAAGGACAGCTGAAAGTCTTTATTCCAGGCTCTTCTGAACTTTTTCCTTTATGGGCAGAAATATTTAGAAGGTGGTACTGTAAACTTTATTTATTCATGGTATGGGATTTTGAGTATTTGTATAAAGGTTGAGACAACTATATTGGAAAATCTTTTCTGTGCAAATTACATTTCTGGCATTGAAAATAGCCATGAATAGAAGTGAAAAAAAAATCTATTCTATTAACAAGTAGGGTAGGCATGATTTCTAGTTCAGTAAATTGCATTATTTATCACAAACAAGAAAATTAGTCCTTATTACCATAGAGCAGAAAAATAAATAAGTTGAATGCAAGATATCCCACTATGATCTCAAAGTAAGAAATTGATACCTGCTGTGAAGTTTGTTAAATTATCATGGTATAAATAATCTGTGTACTAGCTCTGAAAACAGTTCATGTGTAGAATACAAACAACATGAAACTGAATGTTTGTGTCTTCAATAGATGAAAATATATAAAGCTTAAGCAGCTGAGTTTGCATGTGTCACTTGGGTAATGTGCCATTTAATAGATGTTATTTGAAGAATCACTTATAAATATTTAGTTTTCATGTAATGCCCACAGTTACACTAAAATACCCATATATATATATATATATATATATATATATATATATATATGTATATCTATCAGTAACAAGAAGACACATAAATAGGGAAAAGGGAGATCCAGGATTCTTCAATAATATGCACACAATTTAGAGAAAAGAAAACCCCAGGTACTATTGAGAATTTCTAGAGTGACATGTGATATTATGTAGTTACCAAAGGTAGTTACATTTTATTATAATTAGAAAATTGTGTAAACCAAATATCATTTAGCAAACCAATTTTCAGAATATCATAGCTTAGCAATGCATTGCACTCTACACTATTTTCTCCTTATTTTTGTTATTGTATAACTGCTTGAAAACTGTAGCTTTACTGTGTTGTACTGTGTTGTACTGGTATTGTAAGCAAAAAAACAAAATTTCAAAGTTTGATTTTTATTTTATTTATACCAATTTTAACTTATCATAAATTAAAACAACCCCACGACAGTGCTCCTTAACAGCAGGAAGTAGTTTGGAAAGAACGACGCCCAAATTCCAAAATATTGTCTATAAATGTTTGTTTTCATTTAAATGGACTCGGTTATATAAAATAACTAAAAAATATTATAATCCATGCATCATATATGATAACATGTATTATAATGAATAATAGTATAAATAATAGTATAAATCATACACACATATAACACATACACACACATATGTATATAAAACCAAAAAATCAATAAATTCTCTTCTGGAAAATAGTAATTTTTGAGATGGGTATTAAGTGCCACCATACAGAAATCATAATCATTGGAAATATTGTTATTTGATTTATGATCAAGTATTTTAAAAGAAATACTTTTCAAATACTTTAAGGTGAACCATATCATTCTCTGTTTTTGAAAGAACCAGAAAAAATACACATTTTATTACAATGTGCTATCTCCTATAATTTTGGAAGCTATGACATTCATTAATCAGCCACTTGCAAACTGAACACACTACTAAGCTGATGGTTATTTAGTTCAAGAGCCAGAAAACTAGAAGGTCAATGGTGGAGATTTCATTCCACATCAGAAAATCTACACCTCAGTGGCTCCAAGGGTAGTACAAGAACAATGCCCTGGGTCAAGAAGTCTGCCAAAACAAGATAGAATTCAATCTGACAAAAATGGTTTTCTATTAAGGTGCACAATTGATTGTATGGTGCTTCTGTATATCGGAGATGACCATCTACTGTTCTTGGTCCACTCATTCATATGTTATGCTCTTACAGAAATATTCTCACAGATTGGCCCAAAAATAATGCTTAACAGATATATTGGCATCCCGTGTACAAATAAAGTTAAAGAAAAATATTAGCCGCAATATTTGCATTCCTTGTCTACTTAATTCCTAAATATATCTATTTAGGCTCACCTCACCTTTTAAGTAAAGTGATAACATGTGTTAACCAGTATGCCAGAACTGTCATGCATACAAGGAACAATATTCACACTTGATATTTACTCTTTCATAACTGAGATAATGTAATATGAAAGAAGAAATTATATAAAAACCATTATATAGAGTTAAGTCAAATGTTTCATGATAAGGGAATGACAAAATGAAAACAACACACCTATATTATGTATATTAAATTTAAGACAATGATTCATTAAAAAAACTAAGGAGAAAAGTGTTATGATAATTATGACAATTATGACACTCATTTTAGCAAACAGTTCCCTCCCACCATTGTTATATATGGCATATATAAATATTTTCTCTACTACCTAATCTTTATTTCTTTGATAACAGCAATTACCTTATTTACTATAGGTCTAAGTCAATAGTATTTCAGTTTTAAGTGGGATCTTTTTTTTTAGAATTCTGCATATCTTAATCCCTTAAGTTTTATCTTGTCTTCATATTATTTTATTTACTCATTGTGAATTATCCTACCAGTTTCTACTTGATATTGTAAAGCTACTACCAGAGCCAGAATGGGAATTTCATCCTCTGCCTGTTAATATATAAATGTTATAAACCCCAATAATCAGACTACAATTTTAGTTTTAAAAACTCAATCATTTTTACAGCTCTTGGTAAACCTGTCTTTCCTTTGGACACTAAGCTTAATGGTGTCACAGAAACATTTAACATTAACATATAATATCACAGGAATATGAAGCTATTTTTCAGATTAATTGGTCCCTATTTGTGTTAGTGAATGGTGTAACTCTTATTTATAGGCAAGGATTTACTGCCTAATTAATCCTGGCTTTTATAACTATAATACATTTGGTATTGCTTGAGAGCATATATACCTATTTATACATAATCTGGACATGGTTCAGCAAGAAGCAGAAATAAATATGCCACTATGACACTGTATTCAATAAGGCATTTCTGATTCAATCAAGACAACTGATTCAGCTTGGTATATACCACAGATACACTGAAAATGTTCTTGACATGTAAGATGAGCTCTTTAAAGAGATACAGCACTATGTTGAATATAATCATAAAGCATAGAATATCTTTTAAGTCTGTAGATCTTTGCAGTGGTAAAAAAATATATGCCAGTAAAGGCAAATCTAGTAATTACTTGAGTAAGATATAAACATTGCCTTTGCATTATTGAAGCAATCCCTACCACCAAACAGCTACTGTGAAGCTGGCTAATTACCAGATGTAATAGTTGCATATTGAGGACTCTGTGTTGGTCTCTGTAGGTGGAGGATTGGACAAAGTCTGCAATTTCATAAGTATAGCTCTTCAACTATGTATAAAAAGAGTGCTAGAGTCAATGATCAATACCATGAGTTTCATGTAACTGAAATTATACAATGATTGTATATGTTGCAAATATTCAGCATTAAGCCTTGTGCAAAGCCAAGATTTTATATTTTTATCAAAAGCTCTGTTTTTCTGTGTAGAAAGTCAAAGTTTTTCCAAAATTCTAAGGACCAGGATTGTGATTAACCTGTATGAGTCTGCCAAGCTTCCAAATAGCATTTCCATATTTCATCGAAACTTCATGAATTATGAATCTGGTGGATTATGTGACAAAGCCACTTAGATAGCAGCCTAGGTCTGTAACAGAAAATTTCCCTGCTTTTATTTTCTTTTTAAAGTTGTAGCTTCTCAGGTTACTTGCATTTTATATCTCTTCTTTGTTTAAACAAGGCATCACATATATGAATGTATAAACTTCATCTTTGCAGGTATATCGGTAATTGTTCAACAGCAATTGGACCTTAAAATTTTCAAAAATGTACATGATTTTTAAATGTCAGATGGATGAATCAGCATCTAGCTTCTAGATGTAACTCTACAGTGGTTGTTATTACTGTTTACTTGCTGTTAATAAATCCAGTCAACCTAATGTCATGAGTGCAATGAGCCTGTATGATATCTTCTGGAAGGTAGAGGGAATTAAATTCCCAGAAAATCAATTATAACATTGAGCAAGGTATTTGAAATACCATGAGAAAAAGAGTACAAAAGTGTATTTCTGAGATTGCCAGCAGAAAATAGTCTGCTCTTTTTGATATTAAGAGACTTTGAAAGGAGTGAGAACTTTCTTATATACCATATCTAAAGATATTTGCTTTTTCTTTTTTCTTTTTTTTTTTTTGACTGAAGAGAAAAAAAATAACATCTAGTGGAGCACCTGTATTTGGAGTTATCGCTTGATTAATCTCAAAATAATCCACTATTTTTCCATGAACCATTTGTCATCATAAGGCAAACAGATACTTTGACAGGGAAGAACAATAACAGATGCTCCCTAATTTGGTAAAAGTATATGTCATGTATATAATATAGATACTGTATATTGGTGAAAAGAATGCATTATAGTGTCTTATAATTTTGACTATGAGGTATCAAAGGATAAATATACTAGAAAAACCATGTCTTCCTAAGTTTATAAATTACTTGGGTACATTAAAGCAAGAGATGCCAGACAGTTTGTATTTGTTATTATGTACAAAAATTAGGTATAGGTCACAGACAATAATCAAACCGTGGTGATTTTTTATAAACCCACTCACCTGCAATATTAAGTATAGGATATCAATATCAATAATTATGACTTCCTTCTAAATAATCTACCTCCAATATTAGTAAAATATCCAAGTAAACATTCCCACAAGTGTCTCCTAGATGTTTGATTGCATTCATTTGAAATCTCAAGTTGTTGCTTTGGTGTTGTGCACACCTCCTAACTCATCACACTTAAGGTCTTTGCATACCTGCTGGCACTTTGATTATATTTAATGGAAATAAAACAAAAGAGCTTGGTAGTGATGAGTCTTGTCTATATTAAATATTATCTCCCATACCAACTACCCAAGGAGTGGCCCCTATTGTTTCATCAGGTAAGAGAGTGATGATTCCCTGACATAATATGAAAACACTGGTACATCTGTGGGAGCCACCACTGGTTGAGGAGAAGAATTTCCCACATCATAATCTTAGTTTGTACATTGCCTGGAGTAAGGATCCTACTGCTTCTAGAGTTATAAGTCTTTTTGTTGTGTCTGTGTGTATAAGAATTAACATAAATATTTACATGTACAAATATATATTTATATATATATATTCTGAAATATATATATATTCTGAAATAATCTATATAGAGTATGGTTATAAGTATCCTCAGTATCAACAAACTTACCCTTATGTTCATAAATGTATTTAGAAGATTGCAACCTTTTTACATTGATGTTTTTATTATGATAGTAAAGACCTTATTAACTTGTGAAGTGGGAGTTTAACCTGCATTATAGTAAATCATTTGAATGGCAGAAGATATGAGCTTTTGTTTTCCAATTGCCTCATCACTTTGACGTCAACAATATAGATGCCATTCCTGGAATATATAGAAATCTCTAACTGTATAACATTTCATCTTTGAATTTGAATTTTTATCTGTTCTTTAATTTTTTTTACCACTATGTACAATGATATTTAGATGTCCAGCCAGATTCATTACATTGGTACATTTTCCAAATATTTAAAGTAAATTTAGTTTTCTACTTTCCTTGATTATATACATGCTTGATTATAAATCGTCAAGCGCAAGTTTACCTATATCTTTATTATCAGCTTATAGTAGACTCTCGGCCTTAACCTTATTGTACAATGAGAGATACTTACATTGTAAAATTAAATCAAGTAAAAAAAAATTTCTATAGCTAGGAATTGTGACTCCTTCCTTTGATGACAGCATTCTGAAGGCTGAGACATATGAATCTTAGTGAGTTCTAGGGCAGCCAGTATTAATTAGTGAGTTCCCATTTCAAAAAAAGAAAATAAAAAATTAAGCTTATTCTCAGAAATCCAAATACAATTCAAAAAACACTTACTTACAAATTGTGTCATACCATAAAAACCACACCCCATGTCAAATTTTTGTCCGTCAGCATACCCTATACTACTGGAATCAAAATGAGAACAATATGGATGTTGAGTAAATAGCTATATAAATTTTGATTCAGCATATTTCACTTGCTCAAATGATTATATCATTAAAGTAACTTCATATGCTATTGAGGGTGTAGAACAGGGTAAAGAGATGTGTCAGAGACTAAATTGATGTTCTCATATTTCTAACCAAAGTACCGCCGCCCATCTGCAGTGGTACTTCAGATTACTGAACCACCATTTTATGTTATTATATATCACTTCTAATGTATGACAGAAATTCATTGAAATTAAAAAATAAATTATTTAAACTGATAGGGTTATTTTGAAAATTATCATTTAAGACTTCAAGGGCTTTCAAAAATTAGTTTTGTTTATTTTATAAAGAAAAGTAATAAGATTCTTAAGGTATTTAATTTACAAAAGCACTTTTAATAAAAAACTCCATTTAATCTTCTTGAACACTATTATTATTAATTTTATTTTATTCTAATTAATATGTGAGGCTACTAAAGTACAGATAATTCAAGTAATTTGCCTGAGGTCTCAGAGTTAATGGTTTTTTGCTTTTAATCACTCTGCTGTACAGCTAGAACCTATACTTAGAAAATGGAAAATCATTAATTTCAAAGTTAAATATGGAACATAATAACTTTGCTGTACATTTTCAATCCAATTTAATAGAAACATGATGATATAAAATATCTTTATTCTAATATATATTAGGTTTTTGGAAAATATCAGTATTCATTACTTTGCTTTGTTTAAAGTAAAATTAAGATATTGCTTTACTTATATTGAACCACAACAACAATGATAAACCAAAGATACAATATATAATTGTCAAGATACTATGAAAATAAATCTAAGAAATTTAACATATACCTCAGATCATAGTATTTAATGAGCTTCTATTTTGATATTTTTCATGTAATTTTGGTCAGTCTTTAGGGAAATACTACACTTTACTTTAAAATTACTGCTGAGTACCTGAGAAATGTACTAGCTGGTACGAGTGACTCTTGCCCTTGAGAAAGTCAGAGGCTCCAATACTACCATGTAAATCAGGTAGGTCACAGCTTATAATTCCAGTTCCAGAGATTAATATGCTGTCTTCAGAACTCTGCATGTACCAGCAATCATGTTAACTTAGTGTTTCACACAATGTCTACCAACACACACACACACACAAACAAGCACATTTACATGTATATATAATTTAAAAGTAAATATAAAATCTCAATAAAGAAAGGTCCTGCCATAATGACCCAGAATTTTTTCCCATTATTTAGAAAGAAAAAAAATGAATCTATGTTAGAATTATTCAAATAAAAATTGTGTCAGTTTCAATTGGTTTGAAAATATTGCATTTTTTTTTTCATGAGACATGGTGGTACATGAAAGTGTGAATTGAAATACCAAGTGCTTTATTTCCTTTAGCATTCTTATGAAGGGAACAATATCAATTGTTAAGATGTTTATTATAGTTCTAGTAAGACAAAGAAAATGAACATTAAGTCCTACTTACTTTTGGATTTATTTTTCATTAATCATATCCTAACCTTTAGAAAAGAGAGATCATTTGGAAATCTCACAGACTGAGCAAACTAATATCATTCTGACAATATATAAGCAAATGTCATTTAAATTTTAATAAAGTAATCATAATTATAAAAGCATAATAACAGACTTTCAGTACTTATTTCATCTTGTCTGTATAGTTTTACTCATGAATGTAGTACAAAACAGTTGATTTCTTTCTTTCCTTTTCAGTGCATACTCAAATTGCCTTGACAGACTAATTACTGCAAATCCAAGTAAATTTTTAAAAGAGAAATATGCAGTGTCTTTTAATATCTGAGAACTATTTTGATCTGTCATTTTGAAAGGAAAATACATGAAAAATTCATATTTGAACAGTCTCAATTTTCTAATAAAGTATTTGAGAGTATGTGTTTTATGATATTTTTTGCTTTAATTGTATTTTTGAGAAGATAAATAAAAATAAAATAAACATAAATAAGCAAAGGAGATGAACATCCATTTTCTACACATTATACAGTTCATGGTGCTTCATATATAATCTGATTATTTAAACTCAGATAGGATGCTCAATTATTTCACTAATAAACTTTGAAATAAGGACAATTGAAATTGAATGCCCTTTAAAGTTTGTAAGAAACAAACTATCAGTTACAGTCTCTATTCTTACTTGGTCTATATTCTTACTACTCCAGGACTGTAACAGTATATTGGTGTTGGGGTTATAAATTCCACATAAACATAATTTTAATCATTGTCATGGTTTCATTTCTGTTCACTTCTGAAATATTTTCCAATATTACTAGGGCTTCAAAAATAATGTATCATATATTTTCTTAAAAACAGAATTAATAGAATAGTAAAAGTTTGTTCCATAAATCAGTACATGGCTTTGAACAATATTGACACATTTTCCTTTAGCTTACATTCTGCATTCAAGGTATGTTTCTCCATTTATTTTCATTATGTTTATTATATTTCATTACAATTTTTTTAAATTAACAGCATTAGCTACATATCAAGGTCTTAATTTTCCTTGAAGAAATGGTTTAAGTATTAGTCAAGGATGTCTAAATTAACAAAACTGTTAGTATATGTACATACATACAAACAGCACACACACACACACACACACACATATATACATACATACATATATATATATATATATATATATATATAATATTAGTGACTTAACTGGCTATCATCAAGATATTTTAACAATGACAATATACCAAGAAAAGCACTAAAAATTTTTGATAGCTCTTTTGTCCACAAGTCTGGAAGTCTCAGCTGATCTTCAGTATCAGTTGGAATCCCCAAAAAGTAAGTTTGTAAAGAAATACTTCAGCAACAAATTAAATGAGTTTTTCAGAGAAAGAATGTAAACAATCAGGAAAAGCAAAAGGCTTCTTGTTTAAGTATCTTTTTATGCAGATTGACAGCAAATGGTGTGGTCAAGTTTTAAGGTGTGTCACTCTGTCTTATGATGAAATCAAGAAAATACGTCATGCAGGAAGAGGGGAATGTCTAGCTGCTTAAGTTTTAGTTGATTTCAAAACTAATCCAGTTAATAGTTAAAATTAGATATCACATGTCAGGCAATTTTCAACGTGAGACAAAGTCAAATGTCTTTATAAAGTCTATAATTTCCAAGTGAAAACAATAACAATCTCATGTTATAACATAATGTATAACTGTCCCTGGTGTGGTGGTTTGAATAGGAATTGACTGCCATTCAGACTCATATATTTGAGTGCTTGATTCATATTAAGTTTCATTGTTAGGAACTGTCACTTTGGTGAAGTATGTATGGTCTTGGTCAAGAAAGTGTATCACTTTTAGGGGTGCACTTTGTGGTTTGCCATACTTAAGATAGTGCAGCACACAGTCCCTTTCTAATGTTTGCAGATCAAGTTGTAGAACTCTCAGCTCTTTGTTTGCTTGCACACTGCCATGTTTCCCACTAGGATGATTTGGACTAAATCTTTAAAAATGCAAGCCAGTCCTAATTGAATGTTTTACATTACAAGGGTTGCTGTGGTCATGGTGTCTCTTCACAGGAATAGAAACCTTATCTAAGACACCATGTACAAATGCAAACACCTTATTTTTTATAGAATGTATTACAATTTTCCTTAAGGAGTGTTTAGTCCTTTAGTGTCTCATAACTCAAATATTACAACAATCACTGATGCTATTTCAATTTTTGCTACAATAAAATATAAATGATGCATAATAAATAAATATCTATTTAACATATGTATATATGCACAAGAACATTCCTAACAAAGTAAAACAAAAATTAACCTGTAAATTGGAGAGCCTCATTTCTTTTATTTGTCACAAATCTCTAGTGGTTCTTTACAATGACCTTCCTGTACTACTCATACTATATTCTCTCTATCCCCAGTAAGTTCCTCTGAAAAAGATGTCTATAATGAACTGGATAACATCTCATATCTAGGTAGCTAGACAAAATCTAAACAACCAAGCCTTAAAATAGGAAAAACACTGCAGAAATTGAAATATATATATACATATGTATATATGGGGTCTTTCATGTTCTGAGGACACAAGGAATTATGTAAAGTTACCAAGTATGCCTTCTACTACTCATATGTTTGTTTTAAGAAATTATAGGGTCCTGCCATCCTGCCACAGGTTCCAAACACTACCCGTATCTTCCGCTGACATCTCAGGTATCATCAGGTCTGCTGGATCATATAGGTCAAGAGATAATGCAGCTAGCAGCCTGGACCCATTAAAAGCCTTTTGTTCTAAGAAATATTCAAATCTAGCATTTTTCTGAGTAATTTGGTATATGGGCCAAAATAAAATATTCCAGAATGAAATGTGCTACCTCCAGAATCCAAGCATTCTTACTACATATTGTGCTTCTTTCATGGAGAAAGGAGACAATAGATGTAGTCACTTACTCATTACCTTAAATCATTGTTTCTTTAAGCTCCACACCAATGGATACCAAGTGTTTCACAGATGTAGAAGACATTTGAAACTTTGCTGGATTATTTTTCATTTGCAGATCTGCTTATGTGTAACTTAGATTGACAATGTGATTTCTACCTTCTGCTTATTCTGTCCAATAAGCATAACATCCTCAATATAATGTACAGGTGTGCCATTTTGTCAAAAAGACATGATATGGATCCATTTTAATTAACTTAAGACCGGGGATTGAAAACTAATATACCCTTAAAATGTAAGAGTACAGCGATGTCCTTACCAGGTGAAAGTAATTTCTCATGGTAAACTTGAGGAGAGGAACTGAGGAACTAGGCATTTAGTATATCAACAACTGCATATATTGTACCAGGGATGCCTTAATCAAGGCCAACACATATTTATTCCATCATACAGATTCCACTCCTCACCAGTTCGTGCCATTACTTTAACCATGAATACCCTCTAAGCTAAGGCTTGAGTATTAATTGTATTTTAGTCAATTTTATAATAAGGGATTTTATTTGATTATTCCCAACTTGAACTCTGTAGTCTAGTTTTATGTCTACTTGACACAAGCTAGAGTAATTTGAAAGGAAAGAACCTCAACTAAGAAATCGCCTCCATAAGATCTCACTGTAGGGAATTATAGTAATTAGAGATTGGTAGAGGCATGTGCAGATCATTGTGGGTGGAGACATCCATGAGTGGGTGGCCCTGAGTTGGAGCTCATGGACCCCAGCCAGACAGCTGGGGAACTAACATAGGCCTGAACCAGGTCCCTTGGATGTGAATGACATTTTGGAGGCTTTGACAGTCTATGGGGCCTCTATCAGTGAAACCAGTATTTATCATTAGTGCAAAAATGGACTTTTGGGGCCCATTTCTCCATGGAGGGATACTCTCTCAGCCTAGATACACAGGAGAAGGTTAGGAGCAGGTTTCCTGCTGTTCTAGGCCCATTGCGGCACCAGCCCTAAAAATCACACAGATATTTTATTTGATATAAATCTGTTAGTCTGCTACTAGCATTTTTTATTGATTAGCTATGTCTTAAATATAAACTAATTTCTATTAATCTAAGTATTTCTATGTGGCCTTATTTTACCTAAGAGATGGGCTGGCATTCTGCTCTCCCTGTCCTACATATTGAACCTCCTTTCTAATACTTTCCAAATTATCCTTGCCTCCTAGTCTTGCCTATCTTGATTTTCTATTGACAAACAGTACTTTATTCATTAAATAATAAGAGAAACATATTTACAGAATGACTTCTGCCATCAGGGGAGGGCGTAGGTCCTCCCCCAAATGATGTGAAAGATTTTGATGATCCCCTATGGAAGGCCTCTCTCTTCCTGGATAGTGGATTGGGGTGGGACTGGAAAGGGGTTGGTGGGGGGAATGGGAGGATAGAAGAGTGAGAGGGAACTGGGATTGATATGCAAAATAAGATTGTTAATTATTTAATTAAAAAAACTAGCAAAAAATGAAGAGGAAGATAATTAATATGACCCTTCCATGGTCTTCAGGTTCCTCTCTGTTTCAGTACCTTCCATGACTACCTTCAATGATAAATTATGTACATAAGGAAATGTAAGCCAAAACTACCTTTCTTCCCCAACGTATATTTGGTTATGGTGTTTCAGCATAGCAATAGTACTCCACACTGGGAAAGAAATTAGGGGCAGGATACTAGGGTATTTCTGTGACAGATATCACCAGGTTGTTTTTAGGAGCTATGTGTAAGGATTTTGGGACTTCAAGCTAGGTAAGTCATGAGTGTTCATAGCTCATTGGGAGGTTCTGTATGAAGTTAGCAGATAAAAATTTTAAGAGCAGTGCAAATGGCAAAGGCATGGATTGTGCAGTTTGAGAGGAAATCCAAGCCTCCACCAGCCAATGGTATGGAGAATCAGTGGTGTTCAGTCACCTAAGATGTACATGCACTTACAGTTAACAAAAGAACATAAATAACAAAATAAAACCTTGAAATTTCTGTTTGAATATATGCTGGCATTATTGATGACAATTTTTTATGTAAAGCATTTCCTTAGAGTCAATATGCACTGTATTCTTTTAAAACATTTTTCTTTTTATTATTATTTTAGTATTTAAAACTTTTAAAAATATACACATCATATCTTTTCCAACCTACAATTTCTTCTACATTTTCTCCTCTTCCCTGCCCAAAAAACTTTAACTTCTTTCTCAAAAACAACAAAACAAAACAAAAGAAACCTCCAATAGAACAATAAGCCCTAATGCCTAGGAAAATAAATATATCAACACCCCAAAAGACAGACAGATGAAAAGAATGAATGAAAGGAAGGAAGGAATTAGAACCCAGATGCAGATGGAGAGGACCAGAACAGGCTGCAGAAACACATAGAGCCAGCTTACCTGAACAAGGAGGAGCTAACGGGCCACCAGACTGATAGTTGGGAAGCCAGGATGGGACTGACTCAGGCCCCCCTGAATATGGGTCTCAGCCAGAATGACTGAGCAGTCTAAGGGACCTCAGACTGTAGAGACAGGATGTATCGCTGGTGCACAAAACGATCTTGTGAACACATCACCCATGGAGGGATAACTGCCTTAACCTAGAAACAGGAGAGAAGCCCTAGTCCCTACTTCACATGACCTGTCAGATCTACATGACTTGAACTGGATGGCATTCTCCTACTTATGTAATTGGGGTGGGGGGATGGGAAGGGAGTGTGGTTAGGGTTCATGTGAGAGGGCAGAGAGAGTAAAATTGAGGGAGGGATGGAGGGTAGGAGGCAGGGAGAGGGAACTGGGATCGACATGTAAAATAAGAAATTAAATAAAAAAATGATTTGACTCCAAAATTTAAGTTCAAGGACAAATTACTGTGGAAAAGGATTTCTATTTTTGTTTCCACAGAAAATGAAAAGCTGTGGATTCCGTCCAGACTAATTTGATTTGATCAAGCCAGACTGCCTGAAACAGAGTACCAGGTGATCCTACATTCAAAACAGCTGGACAAAGCATCCTTACAGACTACAGCCAGGATTTCTGCATCTTCTTAGAATCCCCCATGACAGCACCGCTTACCAGCAGGAAGTAGTTTGGAAAGAACGACGCCCAAATTCCCAAATATTTTCTATACATATTTGTTTACATTTAAATGGACTTGGTTATATAAAATAAATAAATAAAAATAGAAGGAATCTTAGCCAAAGAACTTAAAGAAATGGTTTGGCATTAGAGCAAATAATAAGGAACTTGTACAAATCATAGAAGACTTTGTAACAAGGATTCAAAATATTGAAAGTGACAATATACAGCAAAAAATCTTAATTCAAAATATAGAATGCTTAGAAAAAAAAGGTTTAGAATGTTGACGATGGCAATAGAGAACTGGCAGAATACAAACATAGAACATAAAAATGATAACGAGAAAACAGAATTTTTCTATGTCTGATGCCTCAAAGCAGAACAATACAATGCATTAACAAGGTAGCAGAAACAGCACTTTCCTGGTCAGATGAAATTACTCATAAGGTTAAAAAATGGGAACATCATATGGACAATCTAGGAGATAGAATCTGTTCCATGTCTGAGGATAATGGCAAGCTAGCATTGTTTCTAGAAGCCATCTTACATGCCATTTAGATAATACCTAAGGATGAGAATACTAAAAACATGGAACCATTCATAGTAATAGAAAGCAAGAAACTGACAGATTCAATGAAGTCTCTCAAAATTTATATGACTCAAAAAATTCATATACTCAAAGAAGCAATGGTGAATAGATTTCAGGCCTTAGAAAAACTTTTGTCTGATACATCAGAAGAAGAACTGCAGGTAACAGTACATGAAAGAGACAAAATTTTATACACAGTTTAGGGTCAAGGGAGCTTTCACTGTATCTATTAATGAAAAACCAGCAGAAACAACAACAACAATAAAATACACACACACACACACACAAAACATGTCTTGCATATCAGTGGGAAACAATAAGTATGGAAGATTTAAGATAAAAAGGAAGCAGTAGTCTCTTATGGCATACACTCACCATATGTGAAGCAATTAATAGAACATGGGCCAGGAATAACAAATTAACCCTTAATAATCTGGATCAAGTAATATCAGCTGTCCCTGAAAACTCTTCTCAATTAGAATGGAGGGCTTTATGGAGACAGGAAGAATAAACTCTTTAACTTCAGGGCTTAAAGGAACATTATACAGCTCCCCTAGATAAAATTCTTGGTGAGGGTCTTTATGCTGACCCAAAAACCCAAGCTTCCTATGATGAAAATATCTTGTCTCTATGCAATAAAGCAGCTTTGAATACTTGGGATAAGCTTCATGAACTAGTGGATAGGACAGAATCCTATACCAAGAACCAAGAGAATGCTTTAGTGTATTCCTAGGAAGGTTGTCTAGGGCAGTACACTTAGAGGTAGCAGACAAAGACTCTAGGCGAATACTCATAGAATCATTTGATTATGAGAAGAAGAATCCACAATGCAAACCAGTGCATTGGCCTTCAAAAATCAGATCAGCACCCTTGGATGAACGTGTCTTCTATATATCCAACATTGAGTAAAATGACAATAACACTGAAGCTTGTGTAGAAGAAGCCATATCTAAAGGTCTAAGAAGACAAGATAACAGAGGCCTTAACTATGGTGACATGGAAGCTTGGGTAGGAAAAACCATCTCCAAAGTTTTGAAAAGATATCAAAAATATTAGATAGGACATCTAAAAAGAAATTGTAGGCAAATCATTTTTAGAAATAATACTCTCAGTAATGAATCCGACAGAAGGCCTCAGCCTTCTGGGTTATGTACAAGGTGTAGCCAAGGCTGACACTAGAACAATGAGAGTAGATCTACCAGAGACAAGGAAGGATACTTTTGACAATGGGGAAACTCCTTGGATAAGGGCCTCTAGAAGTCCCCCACATCAAAGTTGGTGTGAACATTCCCAGTCACTGTGGAGGACAATCTCCCACAAAACAATTAGAAAATCCAGTACTTATTGTACAAATTCACACTGCTCTGGATGAAAAACTAGTGATGGATGTTGAATCAAATATGAAGGAAGGAAACAAAAGAAGTATAATTTCGCAAATGTCTAGTGTAAACAATCAAAGGCCTAGATTGATAATTAAGATGAATAACAGACTATTTGCAATTATTGTTGACACAGGTGCTGATGCAACTATCATTACTAATAAGTCTTGGCCTCGAAGATTTCCCCTGCAAAAGTAAATATTCAGTTCTTAGGGATTGGTATGCTGTCTCTGGAAAAACACAGCACATGTTGGATTGAATGTATAGGATCAGAAGGACAGAGAGGATGGGTGAGACCATATGTGGTTTATATAGCAATACTTTTATGTGGTCATGATCTATTACAGCGATGGAATACACAGATTAATATTCCTTCAATATTAGATAGGAACCATAAACAGCCTCATAATTGTGGAAAAATAGTATAAAATATTATACAAGACAAACATGAAATATCCAGACTGTCCAAAAACAGAGTACAAGTGCCAAACAGAGTAACCAAAAGCCCTACCCTTAAAATGTCTAACAGATGAACCTGTCTGGGTAGGGCAATGGCCTATGACCTCTGAGAAGTTAGAGGCTTTAGAAACCTGGTTCAGGAACAGCTAAATGTCTGACATATAGACGAATCTACCAGCCCTTGGAACTCTCCTGTATTTGTTATCAAAACAAAATCTGGCAAACGGAGAATGCTTGTAGAACTGAGAGCCATCAGTAAAGTTTTTCAGCCAATGGGCTCTCTACAGCCTGGAATGCCTTTGCCTTATTTGATCCCTAAAGAATGGCCTATTATGGATATTGATTTAAAGGATTGCTTCTTTTCAATACCTTTACGTGAACAAGATAAAGAGAAATTTCACGGTATTTAATTACAATAATCATCAAACAGTGAAGAGATATCAATGGAAAGTTTTGCTCAGGTAATGCTAAATAGCCCCACCCTGTGCCAATATTTTGTGCAAAAACAGTTGGAAATAATTCTCAAACAGTTTCCCCAATCCATAATCTTCCATTACATGGATGATATATTGTTAGCAGATTCTAAAGTTGAAATAACAGAAAAAAAATTTTGAAAAAGTAAAGGAACTTTTACCTCACTGGGGATTAAAAATTGAACACAAAAAATACAAAAATGAGACTCTATCAACTACTTAGGATGTAAAATATGTCTACAGAAAATTAGACCATGAAAAGTACAAATCAGGAGACATCGATATCGTACAATTAATGATCTTCAAAAATTACTAAGAGAGATTTCTCAACTGTAAACCATTATTGGAGTAGAAGGGCATGATTTGAAAAACTTGAAAATGGCCCTAAAAGTGGACAAGTACTTGAATAGTCAATGAATTCTATCAGCTGAAGCTGAAAAGGAATTAGAATGGGTAGAAAAGTTGATACTAGAAGCATATGTGGACAGTGTGGATCCAAAACTAGACAGTATACTACTTATATTACCATCTAGAAAATATCCTTCAAGGATTTTGATGCAGAAGGATGATATCATATTAGGATGGATATTTCTACCACATAAACAGAATAAAAAGTTAAAAACATATATAGAAAATATGTCTGACTTGATTATAACAGGTAAAATAAGGCTTCCTTAATTAAAGGAAGGGACCCAGAAGAAATTATAGTACCTTTAACAAATAAGGAAATTTCCTCCTTATAAGAAGACAATGAATACTGGAAGAGGGCATGCAACAATTTATTGGGAATGATGAGGAACAATTATCCCAATAGCGAAATAATTAAATTCATAAAGAAAAAATTTGGATCCTTCCATGCATTGTGAGACAAACATCACTGATACAAACAAATCTGGTAAGGCAGGTTATAAATCATAAAAAATAAAGTATTTCTGTAAAAAAGTCAGAATTGTATGCCATTCTCATGGTACTTATGGATTTTACAAAAACACTCAATATAGTTACTGACTTTCAATATGCAGAGGGAGTCATCTTACACATTGAGACTGTACAATTTATTCCTGATGATACAAAATTAACTTCACTGTTTATACAGTTACAAGATAATATCAAAAATAGGACTCTTCGTATATTATAACATCAGGTCCCATACGGTTCTGTCAGGTCCTCTAGCACAAGGCAATGATGAAATTGATCAGTTGTTCATAGGAAGTGAGCTTGAAGCCTCAGAGTTTCATAAGAAACACCACATGAACAGCAAAGGAAAGGTTTAAAAAATGATTTTTCTATCACTTGGCAACAAGCTATGGATTTAGTAAAGAAGTGTTTTACTTGCTCATTCCATAACCAAACTCCTTTACCACCATGCACTAAACCTAAAGGTATAAATAGGAATGAAATGTGGCAAATGGATGCGTTTCATTTTGCAGATTTTGGAAAATTAAATCACGTGCATCATACTATAGATTCATTTTCAGGGTTTCAATGGGCCACTGCTCTGAGCTCTGAAAGGTCTGATTCTGTTATCACACACCTATTAGAGTTTATGGACATTATGGGCATACCTGCACAAATACAAACTGACAATGCTCCAGCATATGTCTCCAGCAAATTGAAACAGTTTTTTGAGTATTATAGCATAAAGCACATAAATGGTATACCACACAATCCTACTGTGCAAGTGGTAGTTGAGAGATCCAATCGTCCTTAGGCAGGATGAACCAAGACATCGAAACACAGAATACATATTGCTTTATTAACATTAAACTTCATAATGCTAATGAAAAAAAGGAAAAACAGCTGCAGAAATACAGTGAACAATAGAAACAAATTCTGGATTAAATATGCCGGTGTACTTCAAGGACGTGTTGACCACAGTATGGAAAACATGATATGTGTTATGTTGTGGTAGGGGTTTCACCTTTATACCTGCAGGAGAAGAAAAGCTATGGATACCATCTAAGTTGATAAAGATCTAAGTTGAACAAGAGGAACAACTTAATGAAAAGAAATGAAAGTCATTCAACAAATTGGTTCCCGTGAGATGTGAGGAAACCTCTCAAAGGTAGGGGAAGTATTCTGTTCTTGTCCTTACATGAAAATAGAGAACACCCATCTTCAAACACCCAAAAGACATGGAAAATGTAGGTACCTACAGAAGAGAAGGTAGCTCTCTAGAAAAAAAATCACTCAATGAAAATGAATCTGATATATGGTAAAAATATTTAATTCTAGTAATCTATTTCTATACAGAAATCTATTTCTCTTTATTATCTAGTATTTATTTAGTCCCAATTTATGTAAATCAATGCTGGCTTTGAAGTTCGATTTGGCTTTCCTTCTCTAAATTCAAGCATGTTGTTAAGATTACATTCACAGAATAAAACACAATCTGGGGACTCACTTGCTTATACACAATTTTCTCTCTGAAATCCTAATTTTGTCATATACATTTTAATGCTTACTTTTGCCTTTCCCTATATGCATACTTTAAATTTGAAAGTTTTACATGATATTGATGCTTAAGTTTTTCACAGAGAATAATAACAATTCCTAACAGCAATATTTGAACTCTCCAGAAAGAAGATGGGGCCCCATTTCGTCATTTCCACTTGACTCAACCTGATGCATCTGGACTATAAATATCACCCTAAATCCAGTTTGTGACTATTTTGCTCAAGACAACTCTTGAGTAGCTAACTATTATGGTGTACCTTCTTATTACACATTGGCCAGAATTTCAAATAAAGCCCTAGCCAAGCATTTCCTGTCACACAGTTATTAGCTACATATGTCACAGTCAGTCCTGTTGAGAAAATTTGGTTTCTAAATATTTTTTTTCCTACAGGATCCCATGGAGCAATTGTTGTCCCATTTCACCAGGAAGTAATCTTAAGGTAACAACGTTCCCTTTTCCTACTCTTGGCATTTAGGGATAGTATTAATCTTCTTAGGGTTGTTTTTAGTTCCTTAACTCTTTTACACAGGGATAGGGTGTGGTTGGGAAAGGTATGCTTTAGATGGCATATAAGTAGATTAGCCTATCTTCTTGTAAATTACATTATTAATAATGAGATATTAGTATTATATAGCTTGCATTGTTATAGATTCTTACATGTGGTAACATATGTAAATTATGTTTATATTCCCTTCCTGGAAGAATTGCATATTAAATGCTTTCTTATTGTGCAATTTCTTTCTATTTATGGTGTTTTAAGCACATTATCCTTTCCATATTCTATGTATGTATACTTTTACTTATTTTTAAGACTTTTTGTATATTGATACAATTCAGGATATTTTTATCATGCTGCCCTTTATTTCTAGTCTACCTCTGTTTTAGGGATTTACATAGTTATATTGCTTAGGTATTTTTCCCTGCTTTACTCAAGGAAGTTTCAATCACATTTTTTTTTTTATAGCTAAGTTCCTTAGTATTACAGGTTATCCTCACCCATGTTTCCTATAACTATGAGATTAGTCAGACATAGATGCTTACTTCTCAAACACTTCATAGTCTTACAGAACATGGCATTTATATGTTTTAATATTAGTACTCCATTAACATGAGACACTATTATTCCTGACAGCAACATGCACTTTCCAGATAATTTGTTGGACACTGTTGTTGCTCCATTTAGTGTTTATCCTCACTTAGGCTATTGGCCTCTTGAGCAAAGAACTGTTTCCACCTTGACCACTGATTTGGCCCTTCCTATGTGTTTGCAGGACTCAAATAAAGAAGACTGCTAAACCTTGGCAAGTTAGTATAAGGCAACCTTTCTACCTCCATTCTTTTGTCATGGTGTGTCAGGTACTCTAGGCCTTAGCCAAAACTAGCTGTACCAATGTTTCTGTGAGACCTTGGGTGCCTATCCTGTTAGCTTGCTGATGCTGTCCTCAGTGTACCTTTTGGAAGTTGCCCATCCACACTACTTCATGCTGGATTCCTTCCAGACTAATGTGGCTTGAGCAAGCCAGACCACCTGAAACAGAGTACCAGGTGATCCAACATTCAAAACAGCTGGACAAGGCAGCATTGCAGACTACAGCCAGGATTTCTGCATCTTCTTAGTATCCCCATGACTGTGCCCCTTATCAGCAGGAAGTAGTTTGGAAAGAACGACATCCAAATTTCCAAATATTGTTTATAAATGTTTATTTTCATTTAAATGGATTTGGTTATAAATGGTTAATGATCATAGCCAATTCTTTTTAAAGGTAAAAAGGGAATTATTGTATAGATATGGATACTTTATTGGAATGGATTTTCATTTACTGATACAATTTAAGGTCAATGTTGTGATATGTATATTTCTCTTCTTGTTTAGGTATTGTGTTTATATAGCTCATTTAGAAATGTAATGTATAATGTAGTACAGATTATAGACAATTACCTATGATAGTCAAAGCTTAGAGTTAAGTTAGTTAGGTTTTCAAGATAAACAGAGATGTATTTGAGATAGATAGGCATTCTTCAAACCTTTCAAAGACCTACAGCCATTTAAAATGGTTTAGGGTTTTCGTGACAGTGAGACATAATTGCTCTTGGCAATACCACCTGCAACAGAAAGGAAGATGGACATTGAAGAAACTCGTTATGGAGTTTGCTTTCAATATGGCAAGACTAGCCATGTGGACAAGATACTGCTCTTGTCTGGACTGTTTGACTTTGTGCTATATAAACTGGACATGCAGGACCCATAGAAAAGTGATTGCTGATTCAAGATGGACATTGCTACAGAGTTCCTGCTTCATGGAAGAGTCTGCGAGACAGTCTGCAGGACACAGAGAAAAGTGACTGACAAACTGCCAATACAAAAAGACAGTTTAAAGTTTCCTGCTTTGCTAAAGAGTCTGCCAGACACACTATGGCCTATGGGCTAAAGATGGAAGATTACAAAAGAACTTCAGATGACTGACAAAGACAAGATGTCTCTGTCATTTGTAGAGTTTATATATTTTCCTTCTGTGGTCTTTAAAGGAGTTGAAGACAGATAGTTATGGTTATAGTTTTCCTTAGTTAGGATTCATTGATAAGGTACATATAGGACTTAGACTCACAAGATAAAATAGATGATGGAATATTTTCTTCAAATCTTGCTAAATGTTAATGGACTAAATATTGTTAACTGTGATTCTTATTGGATAACTGTTATGTGATATATTTTGCTATGTTAAGGTTAAAACCCTTCTTTTTATTTAGACAGAAAAGAGGAGATGATGGGAGATGTGATTCTGTGTATGTTTCTCATACTGGTTAATAATAAAGCACTGTTGGCCTATAGGAAAGGAAGATAGGAGGGACTAGGAGACAAGGAGGAAATAGAAAGTAGGAAGGAGGAGTCAAGATGGAGAGTCTGAAGAAAGCAGTATGCCGCCGGCTCCCCGGTAAGAGAAATACATAGATCAGCAGAAATGGGTTAATAATTAAGGCAGAGCTAGCCGATAAGAAACAAGTAACCTGGCCAACAGTATTGTATCAAATACAGAGTCTCTGTGTATTATTTGGGGCCGGCGGAAAAAACCGAACTCCTTACACTCCTTATTACTTCCTCTTTCCTCCTTGTCTCCTAGTCCCTCCTATCTTCCTTTCCTATTGGATAACAGTGCTTTATTCATTAACCAGTATGAGAAACATATATACATAATGGTGTCTCCTATAAGTCCCCTGGAGAAGGAAAAAGGAAAAAGATTTCACAAGAATATTGGGAGCTTGGTGGGAGGGGAGAGGGAAATAGGAACAAGAAGAGGGGAGAGGTGGGCATGAAGGAACAGGGAGATTCAGTCAGGGAAAGAACATAGGATAGCAAGAAAAAAGATACTATAATAGAGGGAGCCATTATTGCCTTTATGAGAAATCTGGCACTAGGGTAATATCCAGAGTTCTATAATGATGAACCCAACTAACAATCTAAGCAACAGTGGAGAGGCTACGTTAAATGTCCACCCCTTCTAATGAGATTGATGACTGCCTTATATGCCATGGTAGAGCCTTCCTCTAGTAGCTGATTTAAGCAAAATCAGACACCCACAGCTAAATTATGATCCAAACTCCTGGGATCCAGTTGCAGAGAGGGAGAAATGAGGAGCAACCAGGTCAAGATCAGGCTGGAAAATACTACAGAAACTGCTGAACTCAAAAAGGGGGAGGTCATGGACTTCAGTCTCATAACTGGAAAACCATAGGACCAACACATGGGTGTTAGTTAGGAGGACTTAGAAGTCTATGTAGCCTCTGGTAATGGATCAGTATTTATCGCTAGTTTATGAATGGACTTTGGGAGCCCATTCCACATAGAGGGATAATCCCTCAATCTAGATGTATGTGGGAGTGCCTAGGCCCTGTTCCAAGTGATATGACAGACTTTGAAGACTCCTCATGCAAGGCCTCACCATCCCTGGAGAGTAGAAATGGGATGGGCTAGAATTCTGTTGGGGAGAACAAGGGAAGACAGGAGGTTGCAAGAACTGTGATCATCATGTAAAACAAGCATGACTCAAATTTTAAAAATAGAAAACTAAACCAAACAAATAATAATTCATACAAAGTTTTTAAACAATTTATTAGTGTGCATTACTTTTACCAAACAATGCTTCATCATACCAGTTTCAAATAAATATGTAAAATTTAATTATATTAATTCACCTACTCTCTCTCTCTCTCTCTCTCTCTCTCTCTCTGTTGCTAGATACACCTTCATATCTCCTTTAAGTTCTCGAGGAATTTCATTCTTTATTTCCTGAATAATATTAGCATACTGAGAGTTACTTAACAGTTAGTTTGTCATATGAAAAAATAAAACAGTCATTTCTGATTGGTATCAAATATTTACTGTCATAAGATGAGTTTTCAGAAAGGCATAAGAATATATTGAAAAATTTCGCTGAAATTTTTCTTACTCCTTAAATGAATACAAGTGCTTTAAGTGGTGATATTTTTCGTATTTTATGTATATTACTATAGAGAAATTGATCAATGCCTTAAAAAGTATTTGTACATGAAACTATATTAATCTAAGAGGAAGTTAAAAGCTATGACACCATGGTAAATACAGAAGTTATTTATTCTATCCTTCATTTTATTCTAAAATTTAAATATTTTATATAAAAATTGCTATAGAAGTGTTTTATTTAATTCCTAGAATGCTGTGATAACTACAACATATTTTATTTAACCTAATTGAAAGAAATAAGAATCTTTGATTTTTAACTTGTCTTTCATTGAATTGTTTTCAGTTTCTTTGTTAACTACATTTCTGTCTGAGATACCTACAACATTTACATGTTTGTCTATTATTAACTTTCAGTCTTTAATTTTCGATTATGTTACTTATCACCTTGACAAAATAAATCTTTATACATTAAATCACCTCTTTTCAGAACAGTTATTTCATTTTCCTCATATTTTCTAAACATGATTTATGTAATAATTCACTCATGAGAAAATGTCCTCAAAGTGAATGATAAGCTGTTTCAATTACATTTTTTGAGAACTAATGCAATCTAACTTCACACTAGGGTAACTTGAAAATCTAACAAAATTTCTTTTTTTCTATATGCTTGGTGGCTTGAAGTCCATAAACATTTTAGTGATTATTCATAAATTTACAATAATGCTAATAGCACAACAGACCTTAAGGATTATGTGTTTTAGTATGTCTTGAATAATATTTTAGGTTAGTTTTTTTTGTACAATAGTAAAATATTATTAAGAACTGAATAAAAACACAGGTTCAATATAGCTTAAATTTTTTGGGAAATTGAATCTATTAAATGTTGAGGGAAGAAAATAATAAATCAAATGAGAATATAGTCCAAAATATTACTAGAAGTATTTCAAGTCACTGTCCCCTTAAATAACACTTTATCATGGAAAAACAAATTCAATCATATTTAAATAATTATTTATTTTACTAAGTTCCATATTTCCATTGACCAGCACAGAACATTAATAAACTATTTTTTTTTTGCACAAAACAATATTTACCAAGTTATATAATGTTTGATATCATAGCCTCAGTTCTCAGTCAAAGGTTTTAAAGCTTACAACTAATGGTTCACAAACTAAAATTATTGATACTCTGCAGAATTTGGAAAGGGAAGAGAATCAGGCACTGTCTGAAGTCTTGAAAAGGGGCACATTATTGTAGAAATTTGAGATTATCCCATGAAATAAATTTGAGACTTAAGATGCAACGTTGCCTATGATTAGCATGATTGATTTTAGATCATATATTTGTTGTAATTTACTATAAAAGTGATTGAATTCTAAAACTGCTGCATTTCTTATTCAAGGGAAATAACCACAAATATACATATGAGAATTAAAGATCTAAAAGAGATAGCATCTGCTGAATTTATAAGATAGTAGAGTTACTACCTCCACATTAAGTTGTATTCATGAAATAGAAACAAAATGATATGTGATAAAATAAGTGTCAGATTTGGGGTTGGAGAATATCATTTCCCATTCTGTAGCATCTATATAAAAGAGTGGCACTATGAATTATGAAAAAAGATGGATATGATGGGAGATATCATTCTGTAAATATGTATCTCTTATTGGTTAATGAATAAAGCACTGCTGGCCAATAGGAAAGCAAGATAGGTGGAACTAGGAGACTAGGAGGAGAGAGGAAGTAGTAGGGAGGTGTTCCAAGATGAAGGATGGAGAGCAGAACAACACCAATCCCTCTATTCGGTAAGATAAGACCATGTGGAAATATTTAGATTAATAGAAATGGGTTAATATTTAAGACAGAGCTGGCTGATAAGAAACTAGTAACTGGCCTACAGCTTTATATTAAATAAAGAGTCTATGTGTATTATTTGGAGCTTGCACAGCAGTGGGCCCTGACCCGTGGGGGGAAAATACTCAAAACATATGGATATGTATTGTAATATTATTTAGTTGCTTTAAAATAAAGCTATATACATAATACCAATAATGTAGTAAATATCTCTAAGGCATGCACAAAAGTAAAATATGTTAGCAGTAATTACTTCCAATTATGAATGACATTGTTGTCAATTCATAAATCATCTAAAATATTCTTAAGATGTTTCTCATTATATAATATTTTTTAAGATTTTTATTTAACTTACCAAACAAGACAACTATCTTTTACCAAGGAAAAATGGTGCATTTCAATTCCAAAAAGATACAAAAATAAGTGATTAAAATAAGAAACTAGATAAAGCATGATAGTGTATACCTTTAATCCTAGAATGTGGGAGAAGAGGCAGGAAGATCTGTATAAATACAAATCAGCCTTTCTATGTGGGAAGCCACAGCCCCAAGGTAGTGCCTGGCTGGATGACAGGTAGTCCGAGTTTCGCTGTAAACAAGCCTTATTTGGAAGAGCTTGATGGATTTGGTGTGCTTCCTCCTTCTGTGGCATATCCGGGATCGCCAGGTGGCATCAGCTGATTGGACAGTGAGTGCATATTTAAGGGCTTGCTGGGGCTGGGAGGAGCAGAAGCTGATATACAAGGTTCTTGAATAAACTGCTTGAAGAAGAGTAATGGTCATGTTTCCTTGCTGGTCATGGTTCCTTGAGGTAGATGCGACATTTCTATATAGTGAGTTTTATGTCACCTGTGGACACCCACTGAGACCCTATCTCAATAATAATAATAATAATAATAATAATAATAATAATAATAATAATGAAAATGAAAAAGAAAGCTGGGCACTGGTGGAGTACTCTATTAATCCCAGCACTCAGGAGGAAGAAGCAGTCAGATCTCTCTAAGTTTTAGTCTTGGTGAGTTCGAGGCCACCGTGGTCTACAGAGCAAGTGCCAGGACAGGCTCCAAAACGATACAGAGAAGCTGTGTTTCACGATAAATAAATAAATTCATAACAAAAAACAAAACAAAACAAAAAAACAAAATGTAAATGGAAAAATACTTAACTAATAAGCAAAGCAATTAACTGATTAGACAAAAGAATACCTAGTATTACTTTTACTAGAAAGCATCCAGAAAAATAGGTGGGTTTAATTCAGCTAAAGTAGTAATTATACAGGAATGTATTATGTGCAAAGAGAAAAATGGATGAAATCATCATAATGTACAAAAGAACACAGCCATACTGCAAGGCTAGGAAATACTGAAGTAATGTTAAACCAATGAAAATCAATCAAACAAAAATAGTTACCCCCCAAGAAACTTGTAACAATTTAAAACAATCATGAAAACAAAATTTTATTGCTAGTAAGTCTGGAATATGGACTAATAGAATAGATTACACTTTATATATACTACTCAGAAATTCACTTAATTTTAAAATATTTTAATTAATATATATATGTATATATATATATATTCCAATATATACATACAGACACAGAATCATTCACATAGACATACAGACAAATTAAAGGAGAGGGAGAGATACAGAGCAACATGAAGAGATACAAAGAGAGAGATTAATTTACTTTTTGAAGTATAATATGTTGCTATTGTTACATAAACATTAAAATGTAGGAGAAATTATGTTTAAACTTGCCATATATGTAGAAAATTAGCAATTTCTGTCATTAAAATACCCATATGTTCTTCATATATTTCTATTCAATTTATTCTGACATTGTGGAAATATACAAACCTGTGTGTATATGTTTTTGAGTCTATAACCACTACAGTATTTGTCTAATCTGCACATTTTTTTAGAAACACAAAAGTTGGCACAATGAGATTGTCTCCTGAATCAAAATCAGAAGAAATAAGACAGCACCATATAACAACAACAACAAACAAAACTAGATACTTAACCAAAGCAAACCTATTCTCTGCTCTGAATCAGATATTTTATTATTTTTCTTTTATTATATACAATTCTTTTTATCTGCTCTGTTACATGATTTTAGTAAAACGTGTATTACCTGGATTGTATCTCTCATCCTGAATAGAAACAGAACTGTCTGCAAAACCAGGAATATTATAAGATTATTATGTAACCAAAGGCTTTCTATTAAAGAACAAAGACTTAAAATCAAAATGTGTGTGCAAATAATCTGATCATTAATAATACCCACCCCAGGAAATACTTTTATTCTAGGAACTTCAAAATAACTGTGTAAAACCTGTAGTGTATGGGTTTGTTACATTAAAATTTGGTTTAAATGTAAGCCAAAGCACTGGCTGTTTTGACAAAAGATTTTCAGATTTGATTAAATACAATAACCTAAATTCTAAAATTGAAATTAAAGAAATGATACTAGAGAAAGATCATAAGTTATAAGATATACTAGACTGTGAAAATTGTATTTAACATATACTGTATAAAAGATGAATCCTAGAAAGGTGAGGGATAGAAGATGACAGTGAAATAATTTTCAAAATATTTACTTCATCATTTTAAAGTATGTGTAAGTACATGTCTGTATTAGGGTATGTTTACCTAAGGTCAGTTATTTCCCAAGCATAGAGTCAGAAATTGAAGCTTAGAGTTGTATTTACATACAGGTGATGGGAACTAAATTTGGATCCACTGGAAGAACAGTGGATAATTTTTGCTACTGAAATGCCTGGCTACTCCTGAATTAATGTTTTCTACCTCAGAGGTTCAAAATTATAGTTTATTTAAAACCTAATAATGGCAGAAATCAATATAATCAAAAGGCCCCCATAATTTCAATTAGATAAATATAAGTAAAACATTTCTAAATAATTTTAATAAGATTCTTTTACACACCATACAAAGCAGCATTACAAGGCAATATAAAGAAACAAAATAATTCTTTCAAAGGAGAAAAACAAAAGAAAATTTTGATTTTAGCATAGAGGTATATAAACAAAGTGTAGGGACAAAGCTTATTTGTTACTGTGCTTGTTTAGCATACAAAAAATTAGAATAAATAGAGATAACTGCATTAAACAAGAAGAGCAACAAAATCTATATATTGTAGTACATTTATGTTATTTCAATTCACAGATATAGTCTGAGTATTCAAGAGGTGAAGGCAAAATGATGAGAAAAGTCAAAGCCAACATTCCATATATAGTGAGTTCAGAACATCCTTGGCTATAAAACAATTGGCATGCCTGTGCTATGTCCTAAACAAACATTTTTGTGAAAGTCTTTTCTAAAGATTATATTACATTGAAAACATATAAGGTAACAGTGTATGTTTGTCAGTTTCATTGGCAGCAGTTTATCTGATAATGTTAATTTCCTTGGTAACATGGCATATAGGTGAGCATAGATTGTTTGGTTACAATATAACTTAGCAATATATTAACTCTCATATCACAACTCAGACATTATACACATCTATCTATGTATCTACATGTGTATACGTGTGTAGAAAAAAGAATTGATGAAAAAGAATTAAAGGGACCGCATCTGTTTCAAAAGACTTCATTAGGAAAAGAAATATTTTGAGAGTGCCACATCCACAGGAGGGATCAAATTAATCTTAAATCTTAGGGGCAGTCCAAAGTTCAGTTCCTGTGTATTCTTATTACACAAACTGCAAAAGTTCATAGCACAAATGAGTGTGGGCTGATGAAGTGCAGTGTGTCTATTTCTTTAGATGGTAAAACTGAAAGAGTTGTATTCTTTTCTTGGTGTGTTGTTAGTCTTCATTTTCAAGTTGACACTATCAAGTGTCACAAAGGAGAGGGTACTAAACTGAAGGATTGTACCAATTTGGTTGCCCTGCAGGCAACTGTTTTGAATGATGATTGATTTGTGAGGGCCAAGCAAGCTGTAGCCTGCAGCATCCCTAAGCAGGTAGATTCCACAAGAAAGAGATCTGAGTCTATGCTTAAGAATCAGACAGTAAACAGTTTTCTTCCATGTTCTGTGCTCCAGAATTTTTCATTGGATACTGGAAATTTCCAAAGTTCTTAATAAAATAAATAGTTTCTTCCTCACATTGCTTTTAGATATTGTACATCCCAAGGAAATTTGCATTAAATAGACTATATATTTGTAACTAAGAAAATAATAACATGTTAATGACAAATGACATAACTTCATGTATTATGTCTGACCATGAAGCTAGGAAATCAACACAAAAAGGAACCTCATGAATGCATATATTTATGGAGAGTAAAAGTTCATGACTTATGAGTAGGCAATCAAGAAGGAAATTTAAAGGGTTTATAAACAAAGAAAATGAAAACACAACATATCAAACTCTCTGAAATGTGATCAACATTGATCTCAGAGATAAAATTATTGTTATATGTGCTCAGACAAAATTCTTTTGAATGTAAATTTAACTTGGTGTATTTCACAGATAGAAAAACAATGGCCCTTCAAAGATGGCTCTATGTTTAAGAATTCTTAGTGTTATCGAGGAGGACCTGTGCCTGCTCCAAATGAAATAACAGACTTTGTAGACTTCCTATGGAAGGCCACACTGTCCATGGGGGATGGGAAGGGGGTTGGTGGGGGAAACGGGGCAGGTCAGGAGGGTGTAGAAACTGGCATTGACATGTAAAATATGATTGTTTCAAATTTAAGTAAAATAAAGTATTTTTTAAAAAGACTTCTTAGTGTTTTGTGAAGGAACAGTATTCAGTTCCTAGCACCTAGGTTGAGTATCTTACAATGTCAACTAACTCTAGTTCCACAGAAATCTAACAACCTTTTCTTTCCTCCATGAGTATCTACATTCACGTTAACATAGAAAAAGAAAAACATACACATACATACAAATAAAAAAATAAATTTTAAATGATTTTGAAAAACATGATCAAAACAAATTAATGTAAGTTGAGAACATGACCAATATTAGGGAATAAATTTACAAAACAGAAAGTATCATATAAACACATTATTAGGAATGGGGTTAAGTCTTGGCCTGTTGTATATATCACAGCACAGTAATATCTATAATAAAGCATGGAGAAAAAAATGCAGTCAACATTGGGCTATAGATCTGATATGAAATGTCTCAAAACAAAGTAATGAAAAAAAACAAAGGAATATAAATGGTTAATAATCACTTTAAAGTTTAGATGATAATAAGATATGAACTAATAGAATGTTTGAATTCCATTTTGCCAAAAAGAGAATGACTATCATCAAGAAATTAAATGGCAACAGTTTTGGCATGGATGTAAGGAAAGAGGAACCTTTATTTAGCATTGGCAAGAACTCAAACTGGTATAGCCCCTATGGAAATCAGTCTGCAGATGTCTCAAAAAATTAGGAATAAAAATACCTCATAACCGAGCTATTCTGATCCTGGGCACACATTCAGTGAGGTCTGCCTTCTTATTAAACAGATATTTTCTAACTGCTACTTTACTCAAAATTGCCAAGAAATAGAACTAGGCTAGATGCCCAGTAGTCTATGAATATATAATGAAAATGTGATGCATACAGACAATGGGATTTTATTCAGCTGTGAAGTAAAGTGAAATCATGAGATTTAGAGTGAAATGGTGGAAACAGGGAACTATATTATCTGATGAAACTCTCATAGTATTTCAGAGAAAAGTATCACAGAAAGAGAATAGGCATTAGCTCTGATGAACAATTTTCAAGTCACAATCTCAAGGGGTTCAACAGGGAAAGTATCATAAAGTCCATTGTACAGGGACAATTCTGGTGTTTTGAAAAGTAGACAATTCCCAAAGTGTAAATTGTACCCCCTTATATTTATATAGACTTTATACTATTAGTCATAAATTACAAAACAGTCTGCTTTTGTGAGGGATGTTTATTTTTTACTGATCCAAGTGAATGATATGCACTTGTTTAGATTTAGTATCTCTTGTGAGGGAAAAGTAGTATGCCTTTTTTTGAGAATATACTGATTATATACTAGTCTTTAGAATATTTATGGAATGAGCATGCCACCAAGTATGACAATCATGAGTTTGATTCTTTGGATCCACATGATGGATGGAGAAAATATCCCTGCATGTTGTCCTCTGACTTCTGATGTGTGACATGGCATACATATAACCTCATCAATACAGATGCATGTACACACATGAAATAATTAAGATGATTTTTAATTGCACACTTTTGGGTGTTATTCTCCACACCAGAGCAAGGAAATTAACTCAACCATTCTTTTGATAGTAATCAAAATCTTGCCTTTTTCAGTATAGTTTTATAAGATGATTTTCATGAGGCTAGGAACCATTCCTGTGAGACTGTTAATATCTGACTAACAAATTAACAGAAGGAAAGAATGAATGTGTACAGGATATTACCTCAGGTATCATTGTAATTTAATATGAATGTTTGTCATCCCTTTAAGTAGAAGACAAAGGCTAGGTATGCAATCCTGTTACTACAGGACATACTAGAAGACGAAGCCAGGAAAAAAAGAAAGGAAAAGATGATTGAAATATATGTAAATATTCAAAATGAAGAAGGAAAATTCACATAAAATGAAGATATCTTGTTTCAGTATACAGAATAATAAAAATAAAAGCATATTTTAATATTATTAATAATGAAGTTTAAATTTTCCCTCAGGAAAAGTTCCATATACAATATTTCCTCTGGAGATATAAAAACTCAGCAACCACATATAAAAGCACCAAATCTATTTAAAGAATAAATGAAAATGAAATTAAATAAAACAAATTTTCAGGCATGATATATATATATATATATATATATATATATATATATATATGCTTAAGTATTTACAAGTTATTTCTTATACACTTACATTTGAAGACACAGTAATGATCTATAGATAATGTGTAGCAGCACTTAAAATCACTGTTCCCAGATACAGATATTCAGAGTTTGATTTATGGTGTTCATGAAACTTCAAAATATGAGGTGTTCAGACCTCCCACAAAATGTAAACAAAATCTAAAATAAGCAAATAGGAAAACTTGTACTGTATGTATATGAACTTAGGGTCTATCTGTGTTTTAAAGCTATACAATTTAACCATTCCTTAAGTGTGATCAAGCTCTCAGGAGATTAAAAACAACATAAAACAAGCTCTAAAAGTAATTTTAAAGCTGCAAATTCTGGATACAATAAAATAAACTAAAGGTTATAATCATAGTTATATATAGCAATAATGAAAATGATAGTGTCCTGAAACAGAGCCACAAACATGAAGTCACCTTGTTGACAACTTATAATTCAGTTGCTGTGTATAGATCCACTTCCATAAATTTTATGATTTAATAGCCACAGTTTTTAAAGGAAAACCTACCTTTTTCTTTGCCACTTCAAATATAAATAAGATTACTTTTAGTAGGCCTTATGTTGTTATACAAGGCTTTTTTAGTATTGAAAATATCGTGGTTTCATCTCCCTTATCTCCTTCCAGACCTTCCTTATCTCCCCACTGATTGAACTGTATGCCTTATTTTTTCTCTATCAAAACAAAAGAAAAAACAGAAGAAGAAAAGAAACAAAACAGGCAAATTAAAAGCAAACAAACCAGAATTAAAAAAAAACTTAGCACACAATTATAATACTAGAATTTGAAATATAAAGGCAGAATAAGAATACAAGTGGCATCCCTGGCTATATAGTGAATTCTATATACCTTTAATATGACTGGACTCCACTGACTCAGAACATGTATATGTGACTATGAATGTGCTTGAGAGTGTGTATGCTATCACGGGTATGTGATCTCTAAATATGTATATGTACCACAAGACCACATACATGCTTGATCCAAGCTTAGGTAGATGGTATGGAATTTGAGTAATAACCACTTGAGCAATACGATGGGGATGCTGGAAATGAAATCTGTGTCTTCTGTACAAACACCAAGCACCCTTAATCAGTGATCTGCCTCTTCATTTCAAGAAAATACTTTAAAATAGAAAACACTAAAAATACATTTGATAAATTAGACTTTTCTAGATAAAATATATACTGTAGGCTATAAAATCATAGGCATGAATGAACAAATGCTTGAATTTACCAAGGTAAGAAATAACTCATGTTAATTTTTTCAATTAAATGACATTTAGTCTATTCCCAAAAAGAATATCAACTAAAAATATACATTACTGCCTATCAAAAAAATAATAATAACAATTACAAAATTACACATCAGGACACTGATATTTGAAGGCAAAAAACTCAAATGTCTCGAAACTTATAATAGTTGCTCACTATGTATAAATTAAACATATAGCAATTAGCAACACAAACCGAACATATACTATATGGAATATGTTCTAGTAGTAGGGAACCTAAGCTTACACCTATACTATATTCTCATAATCCAATATTTAACTAGGTATACAAGATAAATGAGAGTGTGTTTGTATGACAATTGTTAGCAGCAATATTAGTTGAGATCATATGATTGAGAAGTGAAACATTCAAATACTCAACAATTACAGAAGGTATATATTTTCCCTTTGTACTAAGCAATGTACTATTCATAGTAACTGATGGTATACAAATAAAACAACTGTCACAAATTGAAAAATGAGCAAATTATGAAATTCATACAGGGACAAGTGTTTTATGGAATTTTTTAGATGTGATAAAATGTATAAAAATAACTCAGAAACACAGAGGCAATAATAATATTCACTGCTGGTACATATGGACAATAAAAAATGTGAGGGAATTTTCTTAAATGCAAGCAATATTTTATTAAATCATGACATTAACTAAACAGGTATATTTATAAATAACAATATTTAGTTATTTGCTTTATAATATATACAGAGATATTAATTGATGATGTGTTTTTATGTATGTATTAATTACCACAGATTTATATGGTAGTTATTTTTTTAATTTATTTTATATAAAAAAGTCCAATTAAATGAAAACAAATATTTATATGCAATATTTTGGAATTCGGGCATTGTTCTTTCCAAACTACTTCCTGCTGGTAAGGGGCGCTGTCATGGGGAATTCTAAGAAGATTCAGAAATCCTGGTCCTGTGGTAAACTAATTCCCATTTCCCTGAGGAACCGCCATACTGATCTCCAAAATGGCAGTATGAGTTTGCACTCCCACCAGGAGTGGAGGAGTGTTCTACTTTCTCCACATCCTCTCCAACATAAGTCATCAATGGTGTTTCTAATTTTAGCCATTCTGGCAGGGGTAAGGTGGTATCTCAAAGTTGTTTTGATTTGCATTTCCCTGATACTGAAGGATATGGAGCATTTTCTTAAGTGTCTTTCAGCCTTTTTGATTTCCTCTATTGAGAATTCTTTTCTAATAGGGTAATTTGGTGTTTTGTTGACTAGTTTCTTGAGTTCTTTGTATATTTTGGAGATCAGCCCTTTGTTGGATATAGGATTGGTGAAAATATGTTCCCAGTCTGTGGGCTGCTATTTCGTCTTGTCCACTTTGTCCTTTGCCTTACAGAAGCTTCTAAGTTTGAAGACGTCCCATTTATTAATTGTTTTTCTCAGTGTCTGTGCCCCTGGAGTTATGTTCAAGAAGCAGTCTCCTATACCAATTTGTTCAAGGGTACCTCCTACTTTTTCTTCTAAGAGGTTCTACATGGCTGGATTGATGTTGAGGTCTTTGATCCATTTGGACTTGAGTTTTGTGCATGGCGACAGACATGGATCTATCCGCAGTATTCTACACAGCCTCATCCAATTGTGCCAGCACAATTTGTTGAAGATGCTGTCCTAGCCCCATTGTATAATTTTAGCTATTTGTTGAAAATCAGGTGTTCATAGGTGCATGGGTTAATATAAGGATTTTCAATTCGATTCCATTGGTCTACCTGTCTATTTTTATGCTAATATCAGGTTGTTTTCAGAACTATAGCTCTACAGTGAGCTTAAAGTCAGTAACGGTGATGCCTCCTGAAGTTCTTTTATTGTATAGGGTTGTTTTGCCTATCCGGATCTTTTGTTTTTCCATATAAAGTTGATTATTATCCTTTCAAGGTCGGTGAAGAATTGTGGTGGGATTTTAATGGGGATTGCATTGAATCTGTATATTGCTTTTGGCAAGATTGCCATTTTTACTATGTTTATCCTACCTATCCTAGAGCATGGGAGATCTTTCCATTTTCTGGTACTTCTTTAATTTCTTTCTTTAGAGTAACAAAGTTCTTATTATATAGGTCTTTTACTTGTTTGGTAAGCATTACACCAAGATACTTTATGTTGCTTGTGGCTATTGTAAAGGGTAATGTTTCTCTGATTTCTTTCTCTGTCTCTTTGTCGTCTGAAAAAAATAGGGATAACTGAATTTTTTGAGGTTATCTTGTATCCTGCTAGTTTGCTGAAGGTGTTTATCAGCTGTAGGAGTTCCCTGGTATAGTTTATTGGGTCGCTTATGTAAACTATCATATCATCTGCAAATAGAGAAAGTTTGACTTCTTCGTTTCCAATTTGGATCCCCTTGATATCCTTTTGTTGTTGTCTTATAGCATTAGCTAGAACTTCTAGTATGATATTGAAGAGATATGGAGACAGAGGGCAGCCCTGTCTTGTTCCTGATTTTAGATAAATTGGCTTAAGTTTCTCTCCATTCAGTTTGATGTTGGCAGTTGGTTTGCTCTATATTGCTCTTATAATGTTTAGGTATGTTCCTGTTATCCCTGACCTCTCCAAGACCTTTACCATGAAAGGGTGTTCAATTTTTCGAAGGCTTTTTTGGTATTTAGGGAGATAATCATATGGTTTTTCTTTTCCTGTTTGTTTATATGGTGGATCACGTTGATAGATTTTCATATGTTAAACCATCCCTGCATTCCAGGGATGAAGCCTACTTGGTCAGGGTGGATGATTTCTCTGATGTATTCTTGAATTCGGTTTGCCAGTATTTTATTGAGTATTTTTGCATCGATGTTCATCAGGGATATTGTTCTGTAGTTTTTTTTCTTAGTTGTGTCTTTGTGAGGTTTGGGGACCAAAGTTATTGTGGCCTCATAAAAAGAGTTTCGCAATGTACCTTCTGTTTCTATCTTGTGGAACAATTTGAGGAGTAGTGGTATTAGTTCTTCCTTGAATGTCTGGTAGAATTCTGCACTGAATCTATCTGGCCCTGGACTCTTTTGGTTGGAAGGCTTTCGATGACTGCTTCTATTTCATTGTGGGTTATAGGTCTATTTAAGTTGTTTGTCTCTTCATGATGTAATTTTGGTAAGTGATAGTTATCCAGAAACTTGTCCATTTCTTTTGAAGTTTCAATTTTTGTGGAATACAGATTTTCAAAGTACGACCTTAAAATTGTCTGGATTTCCTCTGTGTCTCTTGTTATATTCCCCATTTCATTTCTGATTTTGTTAATTTGCATCATCTGTCTCTGCTTTTTCGTTAATTTGGATAAATGTTTGTCTATCTTGTTGATTTTCTCAAAAAACCAACTCCTTGTTGCATTGATTTTTTGTATTGTTTTCCTGGTTTCTATTTTGTTGATTTCAGCCACCAAGTTGATTATTTCCTGGTGACTACTCCTGCAGGGTGAATTTGATTCTCTCTGTTCTAAGACTTTCAGTTGTGCCGTTAATTCTCTTCTGTGACTATACTCTGTTTTCTTCATATGGGCTCTTAGTGCAATGAACTTCCCTAGTAGCACTGCTTTCAAGTTGTCCCATAAGTTCATGTATGTTGTATCCTCATTCTCATTGAATATTAGAAAGTCCTTAATTTCTTTCTTTATTTCTTCTTTGACCCAGGAGTAGTGAAATTGCACATTGTTCAGTTTCCATGAGTTTGCAGGTTTTCTGCTATTTGTGTTGCTGTTGAATTCCAATTTTAAAGCATCATGGTCCGATAAGATACAGGGGACTATTCCTATTCTCTTGTATCTGTTGAGGTTTGTTATGTCACGTAGTATGTGGTCGATTTTAGAAAAGGTTCCATGTGGAGCAAAGAAGTTATATTCTTTTTTCTTTGGATGGAATGTTCTATAGATGTCTGTTAACCCAGTTGAGACATACCTTCTGGTAATTCTTTTGTTTCTTTGTTGAGCTTCTGATTTGTGGTCCTGTCTAGGGTTGAGAGTGTTGTATTGAAGTCTCCCACTATAAGTGTGTGAGGTTTTACATGAGCTTTGAGTTTTAGTAGTGTTTCTTTTACATATGTGGGTGACTTTGTATTAGGGGCATAGATATTCAGAACTGAGACTTTGTGTTGATGGATTTTTCCTGCGATGAATATGAAATGGCAGTCTTCATCTCTTTTGACTAATTTTGTTTGATGTCTAATTTGGTAGATATTAGGATAGCTATGCCAGGTTGCTTCTTATTTCCATTTGATTGGAAAATCTTTTCCCAACCCTTTACCCTGATGTAATGTCTATCTTTGAAGCTTAGATGTGTTTCTTGTATGCAGCCGAAGGATGGATTCTGTCTTCATATCCATTCTGTTAGCCTTTGTCTTTTTATAGGTGAGTTAAGACCATTAATGTTGAGGGTAAGGACCATTGATTGTTGATGCTTGTTTGATTTAGGTTTGTTGTTGGCAGTGGTATTGTGAATATATTAGTTCTGCTTCACCCTTGGTTTCTGGTGTAGTTGGATTATCTGTTGCACACATTTTTGTGGGTGTAGTAACCTTCCTTGGGTTGGAGCTTTCCTTCCAATACTTTCTGTAGGGCTGGATTTGTAGATACATATTGAGAAAATCTGGTTTTGACATTAAATATCTTGTTCTCTCCATCTATAGTGATTGAGAGTTTTGCTGGATATAGTAGCCTATTTTGGCATCCGTGTTCTCTTAATACTTTTGGACGATCTATCCAGGACCTTCTGGCCTTGAGGTTTTCCATGGAGAAGTCCGGTGAAATTTTGTTAGGTCTGCCATTATATGTTACCTGTTGATGATTCTTTCCAGAAGGTGGATGGCATCTTTTAACAGTGGTGTAGATTAATTAGAGAAGAAGGAAGATAGCTTTTTACATTTGGGAATTACTTAGCCTCCATTCTTGCTGACAAGTTTAGTGCTAGTGCTTAAGTAGCTGGTTTATTTGTTATTATTAGAACAAGCTTTATGAACTTAAAATGTGGACTAAAGAACAATGTCTCTTCATGAATCCTCCATGTATTTTGTTCTAGATAAGGGGGTCCGAGGCATCCAACCTCTTAGACTAATAAGAATTGGAATCTTAGCCTCTTCATTTTGAACTCTAACCATATGAAGGAAGTCAATCAAATAAATCCCATTTTAACAATTATCCATTCTGACCAGGTGGTTTTAGCACTTGCCTTTGATCTTAGCACTCAGGAGGCAGAGGCAGGCAGATTTCTTGTGAGTTCAAGACCAGCCTTGTCTACAAGAGCCTCCAATGCAACAGAAAGTCCCTGTATCGAAAAACCAAACGAATTTTAAAAGTAACAAATATTTATTCTGTTATTTATTGTCCTATAGATATCCCTGACTAAAAAAATGCAACAAGTTCACTTTATTAAGAAACATGCATTTTTCTACCTCCTCTTTTCAAAAGTAGCCTCATTGTCTACTATGAGTCAAGGCTATATTATCCATTACTATGGAGACTCCTCTTTGTTCCTGAAATTAAGTAATCCAAAGGGAAAATAGCAATAATGTACATTGCAATAGGCTTTTAAAAATAATTGTATTCATTTATTTTACCAATTACCCATATTTCTTCTCATTTCTCTGCTCCTACTCCCCACCCCTATATGTTTCCATCCCATAACCCACTCCTCCTCCGTTTCTGTTTAGGAAATGGTGGGTCTCCAATGAGTTTCAACAAAACATGGTATGTCAAGTTTCAGTACTAAGCACCTGTCCCCCATGTATTAAGACTAGGTAAGGTAGCTCAGTATGAGGTGTAGGGTTCTAAAATCCAGTAAAAGAATTAGAGGGGATGTCCTTTTCCCAGTTATGAGTCCCATAAGAGAACAAAGCTATAAAATTGTCACATATATGAAGATTGCCTAGGTCAGTCCCATCCAGGCTCCCTGGTTGTAAGTTCTCTCTCTGTGGGGACCTCTGAGCCCAGATTAGTTGATTCTGTGAGTTTTCTTGTGATGTCCATTGACTGTCCAAGCTGCTATGATCCTTTATCATCATCTTCTGCATAATTCCCTCACTGTGCCTAATTTTTGGCTATGGCTTTGCATCTGTTTCCATCAGTTACTGGATGAAGCTTCTCTGATGACATGTGGGCTAGCAAGTCTCATCACAGGAGATGGCCTGTGCAGGGTATGCATTTGCTATTGCTAGGAGCCTAAGATGGGGTCATGTTATAGATTCCTAGGACATTCCCTTGTGATAAATACCTAGCTCAATGACATTCTTAGTGGCCAATTCTTTGAGTAGTTAGATTTCCATTCCTGTAACTCCATCATGAGAATAATGTTCATTGTATTGGAAGGCAAATGTGGCAATTCCTGACTCAATGTAGTTTTCAAATACTGAAATCAAGTATTCATCATAAGAGATAATTAGCATCACATAGAAAGCTATCATTTAATAAATAGGTTGTATCATGAAAATTATATCCAATTCTTGCACAAAATTTGCATCAGACATAGCACATCAATTTAGCATGTAGAACTGTTCAGCGATTTTTGAGGCCATCTGCCCTGAATAATGTGGACTATTAAACACCAGTTCATCCCACAATCATTGGTCTCCTTCTACTCCTTTATATAGGACAGATTTCTACTGAATCTAAATATAAGTTCATTAGTTGATAAATAGTAATGACTCATGCCTTTCTTAGGAAAAATTTGCCCTTGACTTCTTGCTCATCTGAATTTAGTGCAAATTTCAATTTATTTACCCAGATATTTTCACCTATAGATTCTGTGCTACAATGATTAATTTTACAACTGACTGAGGACAATGACTTTTTGATTGCTACCCTGACTTTATTGGTCATTATGGTAATCAGTGTCTTTTGTCTTTTACCAATTAAGCCCTTTAGAATTTAAACTAACCCCAGGGATGTTAACTCACTTGGATCTGTGACTCCTTTATCATTTTCTCTGGTTTAAAGTCTACAGGTAAATAAGAAATTGTTAGTTTCTCATGTTCTCCTTTCCTTTCCTCTTCTCTCCTTCTCTTTCTCCTAACTCCCTCTCCACTCACTGCCCCCACCCCAATATGTTCAGGAGTTCTTGTCCCTTTCCTTGCACATCTCTTTAAGGGTCCTCCTTGTATCCTAGTTTCTCTGGAGGGGTGAATTCTAGGCTGGTGATCCTTTGCTCTGTGCCTAAAATCCACATATGAGTAAGTACACACAATGTTTGACTTTTCTTGACTTCAGGAGCACATTCCCCATGGAGTGATACTCCTTAACCTAGAGACAGGAAGGAGGGCCTTGGCCCTAACCCAAATGATTTGATAGATTTTGATGATCACTACTGGAAGGCCTCACACTCCCTGGGTAGAGGGTGGGGAATGGGACAGGAGGGGATCAGGGGGCAGTGAGCAAGGGAAGAAGGGAGGAAGAGGGAACTGGGATTGATATGTAAAATAAGAAAAAATAATAATAATAAATGAAAACATAATAAAAATAAAATTCAACATTCCAACAAAAACAAAAAAGAAATTGTTAGTAATTCTGGTGACATACTCTATGGCACATTTCTAATTATCTTAGATTACAGTGGTATTTCTGCTATTTCTAACAAAACACTTACATTTAAATTTGTGTATTTCTCTCTGTGTTTCCATTCCATCATTCATTCTAATCTACAGCAAACTAGGGTTTTTCCAATTATGGAAACAAACCATTTTATTTCTTCTTCAAAGACCATATTTATACACCATTATCTATTTTGTTCAATACTATGTTTTTATACCTGCCAATAAAATTTTGCATGTATTATCCTATATTTCACTTTATGTGATCAAATTGTCTTAAAATACAGTGCTTGTACATTTCTATATGTATGCAATTATATTATGTTAATATTAATTCTTTGGTTTCTTTGGCAATTTTGATTAATAAGTGAGGTAAGCACATGTGTATTTATATATGTTTGATTATTAATTATTAGTTGATAGTTAAGAAAGAAACCTGGACCAGGCCTTAGAATGAGAATTTGACAGCATCCCTTAGAACAGTGTAAAACCTACCTTATAACAAGAAGGGGAAAAACACTTTCTTATCTAATACTTTAATGCATGTTTAAAATTCTGTAGTATAGTAAACATAAAACATGTGACCTTATCTCAGCTTTCAGGATCATATAATATCCCCATTAGCACCATGGCCTCCACATAACAGACTGAAAAAAGTATCATGACAGGCTAAGGACTAAGAGATTATGATAATGGCTTAATGGAAAAGCTAAGGAAGTATGATGTTTGCATTCAAATATCTCTTGTAGTTCTGTAATTCTCACAAATATTTCTTCACCATACTACTAAGTTATGCCTGGCATTCCATTAGTAGTGACAAAGGTTTATTTCTTTATTATCTTTCAAGAAATTTATATTTAGCCATGAACTGCTTATTAAAAGCCTATCATGATCATTATGCTCATATATAAGGCCAAAGCACAATATTAGTATCTAGCCAAATATATCATTGTAAGCAATATTCCTTCCCAATCCCTTTCAAGTGAGTGCAAAACAATGTTTTTTTTTTTTCCAAAATTCATCTCAGAATTTTGAACAGTTGGAAGGCTTACATTTACGTATTTGACCAAAGTAAAGATATTTGGTATATTTGGTATATGTGTTATGATATATTTGATATAGTGTTATTATTTTATGTTCATATATTATTTTGACATCATTCATTGAAAACATACATTCCTCTACTGAGTTCTTTTGACTGACCTGCACATTTGATTGTTAAGCATAGAAGTAAATGGTGCCATGCATATTTTTTCAGTCTTCTTCCACTTATCTGTCAGTCATATTTCAAATTGCATATTATATGGTGTGCAACTGAGTGAACTATTTTTAAAATATGTAGAAAGTACTTTAATTCTTTTATTTTTAAATTTTTAATTTATTTTCCAGGTTCATGAATCTCTTTATATATTTGAGAAATTTCCAGTAAAAATATAAGGCTTGAAATTCGAATGGCCATTTGCATGATCACATACATCATTTTGGCAATCACTGAAAACTTAATAATTTAAAAGTCTACATCCTTTCAGCGATATTTTGGGATTTTTAGTTTAAGAGTTCCATTCTTTTCTGTGAAAATTTTCCTTAGATTTTCATTAGTGCTTTATGCCATCTAATGGGTTTGTGATTGCTGCTGTATTCTTAATTTACTTCTATTTATTATATTGTTAATAGTTAAAACAATGCTGAGTTTTCCAACAAGATTTAAGTTTTATTTTCAGAAAATTTTATATTTATATTATTTTTAGCAACTAATATTAAGCTATAATGTATAATTTAGAATTCTATCCTAGAGGCAGGACAGCAGACCTAGTCTTTACTCCAAATGACTTAAGAGATTTAGATGACCCGTCCTAGAAGGCATCACCCTACATGTGGAGTGGGGGGGTTGGGAGGAGAGGATACTCAAGGGGCATGAGAGTGTGAGAGAGACAGAAAGATGGAGGGAAGGATGGAGGGAGGGAGAGGGAACTTGGATGGATATGTAATATAAAAAAATTAGTTTTTATTAAAAAATTCTTCAACTATAATATCTAATAGTGCTATGATAGGGTATCATATCATGGATATAAAAATTGGCACAAGACATAAAATATTTCCATCATAAAACTTTTCCTAAAATTACTTTAATTAAAATTAACGTTCTTTTATCTACAAACATATATTTTTTCCACTTCTAGAAGTTCCTTTTTAAATTAAATTTTGTCAATTATGTCTGTAAAATATATTACTTTCTTTTTCTATATTTCTATCTTTATTTTCATCTCTTGTGCTATTTTAAATAATTTTTATTATTTTTAATTTTACATTTCAATCCCAGTTCCCTTTCTGCCCCTCCCTCCCTCTTTCCCTCTTTCTCACACTCTCAAGTCCCCCCGACCACCTCCCCAATTACCCACTCATGCTACAGGTAGGGTGGTGCCTTCCAGGAGGGGGTGATCTAAATTTATCAAATCATTTGGAGTAGGGTCTAGGCTTTCTCTCTTGCCTCTAGTTTAAGGAAATATACCTCCATGGGATATGTGCTCCCAATGTCCATTTGTGCACAGAGCTACATCCTGGTTCCACTGTCTGAGGTTCCTTAGACTGCCCAGGATATCTCACCAAGAAACATGTTCAGGGAGTCTGAGTCAGTCTAATGCTGAATTGCCAGATATAAGTCTAGTGGCCCATTAGGTCCTCCTTGTTCAGATCAGTTGTCTCTATGTGTTTCTGTAGCCTGATCTTGTCCTCCTTCTCTGAAGCTTGATTCCAGTTCGGCTCAGTGTTTATTTGTGGGTGTTCTCTTCTGATTACATCAGCTAATAGATAAGGGCTGTATGATGGTGGATAAGTTAGGAGTTGTTCTCATTATCAGGGAAGGGCATTTATGCTAGCCTTTCCACTGTTGCTCAAATTGTTAGTTGGGGTCAGTCTTATATGTCTCTAGACATTTCTCTAAATTCACTTTTCTCTTCAAACCTATAATGGATCCCTATTTTACAAACTCTCTCTCTCTCTCCCTCTCTTTCCTTTCATCTGTTCCTGCCCTGCCTCAATCTTCCTAGTCCCACGTGCTTTCCTATCCTCCAATTCTCTTTCTCATATTTCCGTCTCCACCCACTTCCCCCCAACTACAGATATGCTCAGGAGATCTTGCCCCTTTCCCCTCCTTTTAGTGACCATGTATGACTCTCTTAGAATCTGCCTATTATCCTAGTTTTTCTGGTGGTGTGAATTATAGGCTGGTGATCCATTTCTCTATGACTAAAATCCATGTATGAGTGAGTACATACCCTGTTCCTCTTTTTGTGACTGGGTTACCTTCTTCAGAATGGTTTCTTCAAGGACCATCCACTTGCCTGTGAATTTCAAGATTCCTTTGTTTGTTTGTTTGTTTTTTTTCCACACAGTAGTATTCCGTTGAGAAAATGTGCCATATCTTCTTTATCGACCCTTCACTTGTGGGGCATCTAGGTGGTTTCCAGGTTATTCTTATTACAAATAATACTGCTATGAACATATTTGAACACATGTTTTTGTTGTATGGATGTGGATCATTTGGGTATATGCCGAAGAGGGGGATTCTATGGTCCTGTGGTAGAATGATTTCCATTTTCCATGAGGAACCACCATACTTGTCTCCAAAATGGCTGAACAAGTTTGTACTCTTACCAACATCCTCTCAAACATAAGTTGTCATTGGTGTTTCCAATTTTATGCAGTCTGACAGGCGTAAGATGCTATCTCAGAGTTGTTTTGATTTGTGTTTCCCTGATAGCTAAGGATATTGAGCACTGTCTTAAGTGTCTTTCAGACTTTTTGATTTTCTCTATTGAAAGGTCTCTATTCAGTTCTGTACCACAATTTTAATATTGTTATTTGGTGTTTTGTTGACTAGTTTCTTGAGTTCTTTGTATATCTTGGAGATCTTTTCTCAGTCTGTGGGCTACCGTTTGGTCTTGTCACCCTGTCCATTGCCTTACAGAAACTTCTCAGATTGAGGAGGTCCTATTTATTAATTGTCAATCTCAGTGTCTATGCTACTGGAGTTGTATTCAGGAAGCAGTCTCCTATACCAATTTGTTCAAGGGTGCATGACAATAGACATGGGTCTATCAGCAGTCTTCTACAAAAAAATCATAGAGTTGTGAGAGTACCATTCATTGAAGATGCTTTCCTCTTTCCATTGCATACTTTTAGTTTTTTTTATTTTTTTTTTATCAAAAATCAGGTGTTCATAGTTGTGTGGGTTAATGCCAGGATTTTGGATTGATTTCCATTGGTCTACTTGTCTATTTTCATTCCAATACCTGGCTGTTTTCAGGATTATAGCTCTGAAATAGGGCTTAAAGTCGGGGATGATAATGCCTCCTGAAGTTCCTTTATTTTACAGGGTGGTTTGGCTATGCCTGGTCTTTTGTTTTTCCATATAAAATTGATTATTATCCTTTCAAAGCTAGTGATGAATTGTGCTTGGATTTCAATGGGGATTGCATTGAATCTGTAGATTGCTTTTGGCAAGATTGCCATTTTTATTATGTCTATCCTGCCTATCCAATATTATAGGAGATCTTTCCATGTTCTGGTACCCCTTTTATATTGTGTCTTTAAAGACACAAATTATTATTATATTGGTCTTTTACTTGCTTGGTAAGGGTTACCCCAAGATACTTTATTTTGATTGTGGATATTGTAAATGGTGATGTTTCTCTCATTTCTTTGTCAGCCCCTTTATTATCTGAATAATGTAGGGCTACTGATTTTGTTTTTGAGTTTATATTCTATCCTGCTACTTTGCTGAAGGTTTTTATCAGCTGTAGGAGTTCTCTGGTAGAGTTTTTTTTTGGGGGGTCACTTATGTAAACTATTATATCATCTGCAAATAGTGACCATTTTACTTCTTCCTTTCCAATTTGTATCCTCTTGATCTTCTTTTGTTGTCTTATTGTTTTAGCTACAAATTCAAGTACAATATTGAAGAGATATGGAGAGAGAAGGCAGCCTTGTCTTCTATCTGATTTTAGAGGAATCTCCTTAAGCTTCTCTCCATTCAGTTTGATGTTAGTTGTTGGTTTACTGTATATTGATTTTATTATGTTTAGGGATGTTCCTCTTATGTCTAATCTCTCCAAGACTTTTATCACGAAAGTGTGTTGAATTTTGTCAAAGGCTTTTTCAGTATCTAGGGAGATGATCATGTGGTTTTTATTTTTCAGTTTTTTCATAAGGTGGATCACGTTATAGAGTTTCATATGTTAAGCCATCCCTGCAACCCAGAGATGAAGCCTACTTGGTCATGTGTAAGGAGTACGGGTTTTTCTGCCTGCTGCTGGTCTTGTCCCGCCACCGTGCCAGCCCCAAATAATGCACAGAGACTCTGTATTTGATACAATGCTATTGGCCAGGTACTAGTTTCTTATTGGCTAGCTCTGCTTTAGTTATTAACCCATTTGTGTTAATCTATGTATGTCCACATGGTCTTCTTACCTAGAGCCGGCTGCAGCATACTGCTCTCTCCAGACTCCCCATCTTGACTCCTCCTTACCCCTTCCTATTTCTTCCTTGTCTCCTAGTCCCTCCAATCTTCCTTTCCTATTGGCCAACAGTGCTTTATTATTAACCAGTATGAGAAACATATATACATAATGGCATCTCCCATCAGTCATGGTGGATGAATTCTCTGGCGTATTTTTGGATTTTATTTGCCAGTAATTTATTGAGTATTTTTGCATCAATGTTCATGAGGAATATTAGTCTGTCATTTATATTTCTTAGTTATGCCTTTGTGTAGCATGGGTACGAAGGTGATTTTGGCCTCATAAAAAGAGTTTGCTAATGAACCTTCAGTTTTTATTTTTTGTGGATCAATTTGAGGATTATTGTTATTAGTTCTTTTAGTTCTTCCTTGAATTTCTGGTAGAATTCTGCACTAAAACCATCTGGCCCTGGGTTTTTTTTTTTTTTTTTTGGTTGGAAGACTTTTGATGACTGCTTTTATTTCATTAGGGGTTATAGGGTTAAGTTGTTTGTCTGTCCTTGATTTAATTTTTTCAAGTTATATTTATCCAGAAATTTGTCCATTTACTTTGAATTTTCATATTTGTGGAGCGCAGGTTTTCAAAGTATGACCTGAAAATTATCTGGATTTCCTCAGTGTCCGTTTTTACATCCACCTTTTCATTTCTGATTTTGTTAATTTGCATTTTCTCCCTCTGCCTTATTGTCTCTATTTCAGTTTTCAAGTCTTGAACTGTTTCCTTCACCAGTTTAACTGTTTTTTTTTCTTGAATTTCTGTACTTTATGAAATTTGTTCATTTCTTCCAATATTTGTTTGTATTTTCTCCAATTTCTTTAAGCAATATTCTCACTGCATCTTTGAAGGCCTCTATCTAATTTAAGATAATATATTTTAAGTCATTCTCTTCTGCTTCATCTGCTTTGGGGAAATTCACATCTAATTTATGTAGATTCCCCAGATTCTGATGGTGTCATGGTTCTCTCTTTATTGTTATGTGTTTCCTTGTATTGCTGTCTTTCCATCATTGCTTCTAGTGGGTTGTTCTGAAAAAAAATTATGATATATGTATGATATGATTTAAGGATTGATTATTGAATCTACTCTGAAAATAAAAGAATAAAAGAGTAGATAAATAAAAGTATTTATCTTTTAGATAGATTATTTAATCCACTTTTAAACCAAAAAGCCACAATTTTACATTGTCATGGATTGTTTTGTATGTTGATATGAAGTTGAGATTAATTTTGTTAGAATATACTGTATATACATTTCTAAAGTTATTCAATGAATTGTACCTGTGTAGTTCCTTTAATAATGAATGAAAAAAAAAATGACCCTTGAAAGTTTTTCATACCAAGTATTTAGAACAATTATAAATTAGTCACTTATTATAAGCATACTTGTAGTCATATTAGGTATGTTTTCAAGTTTGAACAGAGGTGTGTTTCAAAAAGATCTTATTCAAACACTTCCAATTTCTACAGAACATGTCATTCAAGATGTTTTAATAACATCAGTTCTTTTCTTTTTACGGCAACAATATATGTCTACTCCTGGCAACACCAGTCTACTTCAGAGAAATTGTGGGTATTCAAGACAGTCCACAAAGAGTTTACTTCCATTTTTGAAATATTAGCCACTGGGTAAAACATGCCCTTAACTCTAGTTTTGTTAGTATTCTGTTCAAATTGGTCAAGAAGGACACCAAATAAAGGCATACTTTAGTAAGACAAGGTAGGACAATCCTTCCTAATTTTCTGCTTCACAGATATAGGTCAAAGATGGATTCCCCAATACTGCAGAGGAACTACGGGAGATTGTCCAGGGAGTTAGCCGAATCTGTAATTTTTCACACATTTTGGAAGTTGCTTGCTTACACTTCATGCTGCTTTCCTTCTCTGGTATCTAGTTATGCTTTTCCTTGTTCCCAGATTCAGTAAAGAAATTCACTAAAGAAATGTCAATTGTGTAAGGTTGAGAGACATAAAAAGATAGTTTTGGTAATATAATTTAGAATAGAAAGTGAATTAGGTACACACTTTTGGCTTCACCGATGTAGGACAGGCAGGCAGTTTTTTCTATGAATTTGTCAGTTGTTAATGGACTGGACATTTTTAATGTAAATCATATTCTTCTTCATTATGTGATTCTTTCTGGAGATCTATCTTCTCTTCTCTAGGTACCTACATGTTTAGTGTCTTTTGGCTGTTTGAAGATGGGTGTTCTCTGTTTTCCTGTAAGGACAAAAACAGAAAACTTCCCCTACATTTGTGAGGACTCTGCACATCTCATGGGATGTGATTTCTCTTCATTAGGATGTTTCTCTTGTTCAACTCGGATCTTTATCCATTTAGATGGTATGCATAGCTTTTCTTCTACTGTAGATACAAATGTGAAACCCCTATGCATAACACATATCCTGGTTTCCATGCTCAGCTCAATACATCCTTGAAGTTCACCATCTTATTTAATTCCGAAGAAGCTTTTTGTCTATTGCCCAGTGTCTTTCTGAAGCTGTTTTTTTCCTTTTTCATTAGCCTTATAAAGTTTAATTTTAATAAATCATTATGTATTATATTTTTGAGTGTTTTGGTTCCTCCTGCCTTTTTATGGAGTATTTCCTGTAAAGTATGATTGGATCTCTCAACAACTGCTTGTCATGTAGGTTTGTATGGTATTCTAGTTATATCCTTCTGTTAAAATACAAAAAAAAAAAACTATTTCAAATTGCTGGAGACATATGCTGGATCATTTTCAGTTTTTATTTATGCAGATATGCCCATAATAGCCATTACCTCTAATAGGTGTGTGATAACAGAATCAGCCTTTTCAGACCTCAGAGCAGTGGCCTATTGAAACCCTGAAAATGTATCTATAGTGTGATGCATACATTTTAATTTTCCAAAATCTACAAAATGAAACACATACATTTGCTATATTTCATTCTTGTTTATACCTTTAGGGTTACTGCCTGGTTGTAAAAGAGTTTGTTTATAGAATGAGCAAGTAGGACATTTCCTTACTATGCATTTGCCTTCTTGCCAAATGAGAGAAAAATCCTTTTTTAATCTTTTGCTGTTCATGTGGTGTTTCTTATGAAACTCTGAGGCTTCTAGCACACTTCCTATTAATAACCAATTTTATCATTGACTTGTGCTAGAGGACATGGCAGACCTGTATGGGATCTGATGTGATATATGTGATATATATATATATATATATATATATATATATATATATATATATGATGAGTACTATATCTGATAGTATCTTGTAATTGTGTAAAAATGAAGTTAATTCTGTGTCATCAGGAATAAATTCTGCAGTCTCAATTTGTAAGACGACTCTCTGTATATTGAGAGTCAGGAACTATATTGAAGAGTTCTGTACAATCCATAAGTACCATGAGAATGGTGTACAATTCTGCATTTTTTTTTACAGAATTGTAAAGGCTTTGAACCACTTTACTTATTTTTGCTGATTTATATCCTGCTTTACCAGATATGTTTGCATCAGTGTAGAATGTAGAAACTCCAGAGATAGGTGCTTTACTTACAATGTGTGGAAGGATCCAAATAGTTTTCTTTGGGAATTTGAATCATTATTTTTGGGATACTTGTTGCTAATAATTCCAAAAAAAATTTACTTCATGCTTTCTGACATATTCATTATCATTCCATAAGGATGAAATTTCCTCAGTAGTTAAAGGTACTATAATTTCTGCTGGGTCCTTTCCTGTCAGTTGACAAAGTCTTAATTTACCTTATAAAATCAAGTCAGATGTATTTTCTATATATGTTTTTAGTTTTTGATTGTTGTTATGTGGTAGAAATATCCATTCTAATGTAATATCTTCCCTCTGCATCAAAATTCATAATGGTAATATCACCAGAATACAGTCCAGTTTTGAATCCACACAGTCCACATAGGATAATTTTATCTACTTTTATACCAATTCTAATATCTTTTCAGTGTCAGGTAAAAGTATTTGTGGACTATGCAATCATCGTCCCATTTTAGGGCCATTTGCAAGTTTTTCAAATCATGCTCTTCTACTCCAAAAATATCTTGCTGTTGAGAAATCTATCCTAGAATTTTTGATGATCATTAACAGTCTGGTAGCAATCTCTCCTGATCTGTACTTTTTGTGGTCTAATTTTCTGTAGGCATATTTTATATCCTAACTAGTTGATAGAATCTCCTTTTTGTATTTTTTTCGGGTGAAATTTGAAATCCCCAGTGGTTTTAAAGCTTCCTTTACTTTCTCAACCATTTTTTTCCTAATGTTTCTACTTTACAATCAGCTAACATTATATCATCCATGTAATGGCAGATTATGGATCGGAGAAAATGTTTACAATATTTCCAACGGTTTTTGCAATAAATATTGGCACAGGGTGGGTCTATTTAGCATTCCTTGTGGCAAAAGTTTCCGTTGATATCTCTTCACCCATTGAGTATAATTGTAGTTAGGTAGTGTAAAGGCAAATTTCTCTTTATCTTGTTCTTGTAAAGGTATAGTGAAGAAGCAGTCCTTTAAACCAATAACTATAATAAGCCCTTCTTTACTTATCAAAGAAGGCAAGGGCATTCCAGGCTGTAGAGAGCCCATTGGCTGGATAACTTTATTGATGATTTGCAAGTCTGTAAGCATTCTCCATTTATGAGATTTCTTTTTTATAACAAATATATGAGAGTTACAAGGGCTGGTAGATTCCCCAATATGTCCAGCACTTAGCTTTTCCTAAACCACATTTTCTAAAGGTTCTAACTTTTCAGAAGTCATAGGCTACTGTCCTACCCAGACAGGTTCATCTGTTAGCCATTTTAAGGGTAGGGCTTTTGGTTACTCTATATATTTGGCACTTGTATTCTATTTTTGTGCAGCCTGGATATTTGGTTTCTGTATTGTATAGTAATTTATAATATTTTTCCACAATCATTAGGTCATTTATGGTTCCTATCTAATAGTGGAGGAATGTTAATCTATGTAATCCTTTGCTGTAATAGATCTTGACCCCATAAATTTATTGCTATATCAACCACACCTGATCTCAGCCTTCCTCTCTGTCCTTCTGGTCCTATACATTAAATCCATTTTGTGCTGTTTTACATTAGCCAAGGTTCCAATCCCTAAAAATTGAACATTTACCTCTTACAGCGGCCATCTTTGAGGACAAGATTTATTAGTTATGATAGTTACATCATGCCCCGTTTCAACAATGCCTTCAAATAGTCTGTTATTCATTTTAACAATCAATCTAGGCCTTTGACTGTGTATAGAGGTTTGCCAAAATATATGTTTTTTTTTTGTCGCTGCCTTTCACATTTCATTCAACTTCTATCACTAGCTTTTCATCAGAGCAGTATGCGTTTTTACAATATTCCCTGGATTTTCTAATTGTCCTGTGTGAGATAGTCCTCCCCAGTGTGTCATTCTGTAAATATGTGTCTTGCATTCGTAATGAATAAAGCAATGTTGCCCAATAGGAAATCAAGTTAGGCAAGACTAGGAGACAAGGAGGATAGAGGAAGTAGTAGGGAGGAGATAAAAGATGGAGGATAGAGAGAAGAAGGGCTGATCTTCTTCCCAGTAAGATGAGACCACTTGGAAATGTTTAGATTAATAGACACGGGTTAATAGTTAAGACAGGGTTAGCAGATAAGAAACAAGTAACTGACCAATAGCTTTATATCTAATACAGCATCTCTGTGTATTAATTGGACCTGGTTCGGTAAAGGGCCCAGGCCCTCAGATAAACAAATTCTTAGCATAATGGTGCTTTCAATGTTGCTAAAAAGAACTAAACCTTAAAACTTAACAAATGCTTAAGAAATGGTTTAGAAACAAAAGACCAAAGAATAGCAATCTTCTTGGTATCCACCTATACTGATATTGTTCCAAAATTCACAAGAGGTGATAAAACTTCGTATTCTAAATTTAACTATGTTAAATATTTGCTAACTCTACCAAACAGAAAATCATCATGCTGTAGCACAATTTTACTAAAGATAGTCACATACTACTTGGTTTAAAATGTCCAATATACCATCTATGTCAATATATGCAAAAGAAGAATGTAAGAGACCAACATTTCTTTAATGAGATCAAACAACTGCTGAGATTGTCATAATATTACTTATAGCAACTGTAAGAATTTCTCATAGGAAGTAACTGTGTATCCAGAAAAAATGAAATGTCTTCTCAATAGAGGGAGTCTTTTAATATAAAGCACTTAAAAATGAAAATTCTGAGCAATTTTTGCTATCAATACAATCTATTCTCATTAAACACACATGGAGGCCTTTTAAGTATACTATTGACAAATTTATGAGTTCATCACAGTAATAAAGAAAAAGAATAGTCAAACAAATGCTACATCTCACACACCTCAGACCTTGTCCTCATTTCTACATATTTACATATAAACATATTTATTGAATTAAAAACCAATATGAATATGTCTACTACAGTTTGCTTTAACTTAGCTCTATGAACATCCTCAAGATTATAGCATATTAGAATATTTCCTTTTTTTCCTGTGAAAGTAAACTATTGCATGGCATGGAGACATAGTTTGAGAACTCTGCTCTTAACATCATCTGTGGCTACGTTTTGTGGTTAAATAAGGATCAGGATAAACAAATAGGCTGAATAGATTTTTATTCAGGGAGAAATAACTTACAACCTAGACAGATTAACATCAGAAGGCTCCAAACGATGCTTTCTCGTCCGCATCCTGCCAGCAAGAGAGCATTCCCTGGCTCCTCCTCAGATCTCCTTCAACAGGTCACTTTTGCCCCTGGCTCCTCCCCCCAATGGACGTGGTCAGTGCCACAGAATGAGACATAGAAATATCCCACTACAGCTAGATGTATTTGTTTGATAAGGTGGCAAATCAAAATAATATTTCAGTTAACTTTTCTATAAATATTCTTTTCCTGCATCTACCTCATTAATACAGTAAATAAAACAAAGTTGTATACTATAATACATTTTATATCTTGAGAACTGTTTTCCAAATTTTATGTCAAGCACATATTCTTACCAATATATACACCCAAATTTCAACTTTCCCACACCTTTTCCTCATATTTTAGTATTGGATTCTTCATAATAAATCTGAGATTGACTTCCCTTTGGGTTAGACATGAAATTCCCTGACAGCAGATGAAATTGAGTCTTTATTCAGGCACATATTGGACATATTGTCTTTAGAGAAATGTTATATCTTCTTTAGAGAGCAACTATCTGTCATTTTATGACTGCCAAATTAACAATTTTATTATAGAGTAGCAGGATTATTTTATATAATATAATCAGGATGTATCTTGATACAATTTTCTACCTTTCCTTGCAATGTATTTAAATATATTTGCAAGGTCATTAGAGGTTCAAAAATTTTTTATAATTTACGTCAACTGTAGTTTTGTTTCTTTGTTTTGTTTTTCTTGTCACTTGTGCTTTCAGGGTTGTGTCTTCAAAATCTTAAAAACTTCCATTTGACATTTTTCTCATAGTTATAGAATTGTATTTTCATTGAGATCAATATTATAATTTTGTTCAATTTTTATATTTTGTAAATACTTTGACATACCAATTTATAATTTTAATTTATTTTATTTTTAATCTAGACACCTATTTTATATATGTTTGTTTACTGAAAAAATTAAACAAAATTACCTTTTTCTCAAATAATTGAGAGCCCAGTGGTGAGAATTTATCGATTTAGGTTAGTTTCAACACTACTATTATTATATTAAGTTTGTATATATGTGTCTTTTTGCATATACCACATTTTCCTATTAATATTGCATTGGAATATGTTTTTCAATTGAAATTTGGGAATCATCAAAGTGAATATTTTTACCAGTTTGTTTTAATTAGCTATTTAATTTCCCCTTGAATTCATGTAGGATTTTAAGGGCCATTAAGTCAGAATTTCAATTGTCATTTCTGATCAGAAAATATAGACAATTAAGTTCTTTTCTAAAAAAAATACTATTTAAATTTATAAACTTATATGCTTGACTATAAATGTGTACGAGATTCAGATGCATGTGAAGGCCAGAAGTTGACACTCGAAATTTACAGGGATTGATAAGCCACCCATATGCAGGCATGAAAGTAATATGAGATTTCTGCATGAACAGCTGTATACCTTATCTGCTGAACCATTTTTATAGAACCATATCTCCATTTTGATGAGTTAAATTAATTCATTATTGTTGTGATGTTGGTACACATGCCACAACATGAGTGTGGTGGTCATCAAACAACTCTGTGGAGATGATTCTGTATGTCCACCTTCACAGGAATCTGGGAATCAGATTGAAGTTTTCAGGCTTCAGTGAAAAGTGCTTTTACCTGATGATCCATCTGCTTGGTTTTAGTTGATGTATATATTTTACCTACTGTACAAAATAGGGGTTTCCTTAAGCATATGAGTTATGTTGGTAAGTTGTAACTTACCTATTATGCATATTTATAACACATGCACATCCCACTAGGCCCCTCTTTATTGATTAATATTTTTCCTTATACTTTTACACCATTTGCAACTTTCACATATGTAAAAAACATGAAGTGTCTATCATTTCAATTAAGGTGTATTTCTCTCGATGCAATATCTAATCCAAACATTTCCCTGCAAATCACATTTTGATTTCTTAAATGCTGAAAACTATTTCATTGTGAGTAGATGACATCTTTTCTTTATGCATTCCTAAATTAACAGGTGCCTAGGTAAATTTAATGAAATGTCCACTGTGCATAGTTCAGATATAAACATGAGTACTTGTCTCTTTCCCACAACTTTTGAAGAACCATGGAATGAGAGCTCACACGTATCTCAATTGTTTTTAAATGGCAGTTTAGAAAATTATTACTTTAATTTATCACAGATGACCCCAGAGATAGGAAATGATACAATATTGCCATTTGAAAAATATTATCCTGGCTTCAAGGACAAAATGAAAATTTCAATTGAAGTAAAACTGATCTTCACATAAAATACACACTTATTCCCATGGATATTCTTGTTCTGAAATATAATCATTTCAGGGTGATACAAAAATTATGTATAATACTCATTTGTTTTGGATCTTATGGGAAAAATCTTTTCTCATTCATTATTGATGATAATGTTGCTTATAGGTTCTTATAATTGGTATTTTATATGTAAGAAGACATTGTTCTCTCTTATTATAAAAATATTGTAAACTACAACTCCCTGTATTTGATTCAATAATGCCAGGATGATAGATTTTCTTTCAGAAATGAATATTGAGTGTTAAAAAATTGAATTTTTTATCTGTAGGCCTTATCATGTGTCTTTAGTTAATCAATATTAGAAGATAAGAAGGATAGAATCTAAAGTAATTAATAAATTTGTATGAGAATGGATATCATTAAATAATGTTGAATATATATGTGTATGTCTGAATACTTGAAAGATTTTTCTCCTATTTTCAGTGTGATATGAATTACGTGAAGTTACTTTTATTCTATAACCCATTTATGTGAATGTTTGTGGCTGTGTGTGGTTATGTGTGAAAAGGTGCATACTGATGCCTGTGGAGATTCTATAGTGTATTGGAACTCCCAGAACTGGATTAATAGGCTTTTGTGAGCAAGCTCATAGCCTGTGTACTGAATTCATGATTTTTAAATGATATCAAGAGGGAATACTTACTTACCCATGATTAAACATCCATAAGATGAATTATGGAATGCTATTTTATTTTATTTTCTATGTAAGTTTGTTTACAGGAATGTGTTCTTTATTTAAGAATGCCACTTACAAAGATACTATAACAATTTACTTGACATTTTAATACTTTAAAGGAGTAGGATTTTAAGATTTGATTAGGTACTATGGGCACTTTCTTCAGGAGTGTGTCAATGTTATTGCCAGGACAGTATTGTTTATCATGGGAGCAATTTCCCAGTAGATTTAAAAAAACAAAGCTTTGAGTTCAAATTGATTTTTCTCTTTATTTCTCTCTCAAGTGCTTGCTCAGATTTCTAGCACATTATGAGTATTTCCCCAGGCGCTAGATATGTGAGTGAAAGGAACATCTACTGTTAATAATTTACCCAGTGAGTGATATTTTTGGAATGACACAAATAGCTTGAAACACAGGTCAATTTCTTTAATGGCTATTGAACTCTGTTGTGCGAATTTACAGCCATTTTGATCTTATAGCTTTAAATTTTCAAAGTACTGACAAATTTTTACTAAATGTTTACATTAGAAAGATAAAGCTGTATGGGAAATTTTCTTATTGTTATATGGTAAGAGTAGGTTTTTCCCTGCCTGTCTGGTCCCACCACTAAGCCAGCCCCAAATAACACACAAAGATGCTGTAGTAGATATAAAGCTGTTGGCCAGTTATGTATTCCTTATCAGCTAGCTCTCTCTTAAATACTGACCAATTTCTATTAATCTCAATATTTCCACGTGGTCTTATCTCACTGGAGAGAGGGCTCGGACCTTTTCTATCTGTCCGCCATCTTAAATATCCTCCCTACTACTTCCTCTCTCCTCCTTGTTACCTAGTCCAGCCTATCCTGCTTTCCTATTGGCCAACAGTACTTTATTCATTAACCAATGTGAGAAACATATATACAGAATGACATCTCCCATCATCTCCTCTTTTTTCTCTAAATGAAAAAAGGAGTTTTAACAATAACATAGCAAAATATGTAACAAAACAGTTATCAAATAAGAACCACAGTTAAGAATATTTCATCCATTAATATTTAGCAAGATTTAGAGAAAATATCCTATGATCTATCCTATCTTTGTGAGTCTAAATTCTTATATGTAACTTATCTTTAATTCTAACTAAGGAAAAATATAACCATAACTTTCTGTCTTCAACACCATCTAAGACCACAGAAGGTTTATATATAAACTCCAGATATGACAGGCAATTCACTACCTGGTCAGTCACCTGAAGTTCTTCTGTAATGTTCCATATTCATCTTATAAGCCATACTGTGTCTGGCAGACTCCCCAGTAAATCAGGAAACTTTAAAATGTCCACCTGTATTGGCATTTTGTCAGTCACTTTTCTCCATATCCTGCAGACTGTCTGGCAGACTCTTTCATGCAGCAGGTACCCTATAGTGATGTCTATCTTGTATCTGCAGTCACTTTCCTGTAGTTCCTGCATTCCAGTTTATACAACATAAAGTCAGACTGTCCAGACAGGAACAGTATCCCTCACAAATGGCTAGTCTTGCCATATTGAAATCAAACTCCACAGCAAGTTTATTCAATGTCCATCTTCCTTTCTGACAGATGGATTTTCCAGGAACAGTTGTGTCTCACTGTTAACAAAAACACTAAAACATTTTAAAGGCCATATTCTGCAGGTATTTGAAAAGTTTGAAGAATGCCAATTTATCTTACATACATCTTTGTATATCTAGAAACTCTAACTAATGTAACTGTAAGTTTTAACTATTATAGTTATAACTTAACTAAGATTTTGACTATTATAGGAGTAGTACTCCATTATGAAAATGTACCACATTTTCTCCCTCTAGCCTTCAGTTGAGGGACATCTAGATTGCTTGAAGGTTCTGGCTATTACAATAACTACCTCATATTTAAATCAAAATGAATCTTTCTTTCTCAGAGGCTGCCAGTTACCAATAGCTACTAGCAGAGGTTTCCCCCATTCCATGTGGAAATTTTTATTTTTCTGGAGTTTACACAGTTCCCGTGTATGTCACAACAAGTACTTTGAGTTTGTATTGCCACTTCCATTTTGTGACCAGAAATCACTCTTTTCCAAGCTGTCATCCATTTTCTCTGTCTCATACATTCTATTATTCCTCTTCCACAATAATCCCTAAGCCTTTGGAAGAGGAATTGTGATACAGATATTCCATTTAGGGCTGAAATTTCTGGAGACTTTTATTCTGTGCACATTGACCAGTTATTTGGGTCTATGCTAGTTTTCATGTATATTAAAAAGAATATCCTTTAATTAAGGTTGTGAGATACATTAATCTATGACCATTAAGTGTTAGATTGACACATTGTTGATTTATCAAAATAATGGTAATAGATTTTCCACTAGTGTTTAACTCATCTAAGCACAAGATCTCTGCTCAACAATAGTTATAGGAATGGGTTTCATCTTGTGACTGCACTTGCTATTTTCATGTTTTTATGCCACTATCATACTAGAGGACATATTGCTGAAAGCCAGTGATTAAAAAAGCTCAAACAAATTCAGAGCTGAGAAATATACACATTTTTTTTCTTCTTCTCTTGTACTTTCAGTTCAGTAGCAGCTTCATGTTTTCATCTTCTCTGAATAGGGTCTCTCCATCAAATTATGTAGGGGAGCTAAATGCTCAATAATTGCTGGTAGATGTCCATGATTGTAAGATTGGTCACTATGTCACAAGTACAAAAATTTTAACGAATTCCTGAACTGTGGTTTTTTGTTGTTGTTGTTTGGTTGTTTGGTTGTATTTGTTAGCTGAGGAGGTTAGTAGACACATTGTCTTCCAGTTATAGAGTAACTCCATTTATAAATAATTTGTATGTATATACTTTTTTGGTATTTTCTTTTTTTCATTCATTTATTTATTATTTTACATATAGATCCCAGTTCCCTTGCCATCCTACATCCCTCTCTCTCTCCCTCCCCCCCATTCCTCCAACCACCCTCCCATCCCATCCCCTCACTCAACACAGAAGGTGATGTCTTCAAGGAGGGGTCAAAAAATCTGTCAAGACATTTGGAATAGGGACTAGGCCTTCCCTCCTGCCTCTAGGTTAAGGGAATATCACTCCCTGGAGAATGTGGTGCCAAAGTTCTTTTGTGCACCAGGGATACATCCTGGTTCCACATTCTGAGGTTACTTAGACTGCCCAGGCCTTCTAACTGAGACTCATGTTCAGGGGTTCAGAGTCAGTCCAATGCTGGTTTCCCAGCTATCAGTCTGACTGAGGGCCCATTAGCACCTCCTTCTTCAGGTAAGCTGTCTCTATGCATTTTTGTAGCCTAATCATGTCCTTCCTCTCTACATCTGTATTACAGATTGGCTCAGTGTTTAGTTGTGGGTGTCTGCTTCTGTTTCCATCAGCTACTAGATGAGGGCTCTATGATGGTGGATATTTTCTGTATACACAGTGCAATTATAGTATCAGATTTTTCAGGAGAAATGATTAGTGTGTTATTTTGGTTATCCTGGGTCTTTGATTTTTCATGTAAAATTGAGTATTGTGTCAATGTTCATGAGGGAAATTGCTCTGTTATACTTTTTCTTAGATGTGTCTTTGTATGTCTTGTGTACCAAGGTAATTGTAAACTCATAAAAAGAGTTTGGAAATGCCCCATTTGCTTCTATTGTGTGGAACAATTTGAGGAGTATTGTTATATTGACATTAGCTGTTCTTTGAATTTCTGTTAGAATTCTGCACTGAAGCCAACTGGCCCTGTTTTTTTTTTTTTTTTGGGGGGGGGGTAGACGCTCTTGATGACTCCTTATATTTCATTAGCGTTCATAGATCTATATAAATTTCTCAACTGTTCTTGCTTTAATTTTGGTAATTGATATCTATCCAGAAAATTGTCCATTTCCTTTAAGTGTATTAATTTTGAGAAGTACAGTTTTTCAAAGAATGACCTGAAGATTCTCTGGGTTTCTTCAATGTCCATTGTTATGTCCCATTTTTCATTTCTGTTCTGATTTTGTTAAATTTTATGTTCTCTCTCTGCTTTTTGGCTAGTGTGCATAAGGGTTTGTCTATCTTGTTGCTTTTCTCAAAAACAAAACAAAAAAAAAAAAACTCTTTGTTACATAGATGTTCAGAATTGAGACTTTGTACTGATGGGTTATTCCTGTGATGAATATGAAATGATCTTCTTCAATTCTTTTGTTTGATTTTACTTTGAGGTCTAATTTATTTGATATTAAGATAGCTACACTTGTTTGTTTCTTAGGTCCATTTAATTGGAAGATCATTTCCCAACCCCTTACTCTGAGGTAGTATCTGCCTTTGAAGATGAAGTATGTGTTTTGTATGCAGCAGAAGTATGGGTTCTGACTTTTTATCCACTCTGTTAGACTGTGGCTTTTTAAAGGTGAGTTATGGTGATTAATATTGAGGGAAATTAAGGACCATTGACTGTCAATTCTGGTTTGTTTTGGAATTTATTTTTTTGGTGGTGTTATTGTGAGTAGATTTATTCTGATTTTTCTTTTCACTACTGGTAAGGTGGGATTACCTCTTGTCTATATCTTTGTGAGTGTAGTTAATCTCCTTGAATTGGAATTTTCCTTCCAGATCTTTCTGTAGGGATGAATTTGTGGCTATTTATTTTGTAAATCTGGTTTTATCATGTATTATCTTGTTTTATTTTCATTAATACTGACTGAGAGTTTTGCTGGGCATAGTAGTCTGAGCTGCCATCTTGGTCAGCATAGAGTTTGTAGAATATCTATACATGACCTCCCGGGTTTCAGAGTTTCCATGGAGAAGTCAAGTGTAATTCTGATATGTCTGTCTTTTTTGCTACCTGGCCCTTGGATCATATCACTAGATGCTGAAAAAGCCTTTGACAAAATCCAACACCCCTTCATGACAAAGGTTTTTTGGGAGATCAGGGATAAAAGGAACATCCATAAACATAATAAAACCAAAAGCCCACATCAAACTAAATGGAGAGAAATTTAATGGGATTCCTTTACAATAAGAAACAAGACAATGATGTTCACTGTATCCTCTTCTCTTCAATATTGTACATGAAGTTCTAGCTAGAGCAATAAGACAACAAAAGGCGATCAAACTGATACACATTGAAAAGGAACAAGTCAAGCTTTACTGTTTGCAGATGATATGATAGTTTACCTAAGTGACCAAAAATACTACCAGGGAACTCCTAAAGCTGAAAAACACCTTCAGGAAAGTGGCAGGACACAAGATTGACTAAAAAAAAATCAGTAGCCCCACTATATACACATAATAAATGGGCTAAGAAAAAAATCTAAGAAATATCACCTTTTATAATAGCCACAAACTACATTAAATATCTTGGGGTAGTGCTAACCAACCAAGTGAAAGACTTACATAGGAAGAACTATGCATTTTTAAAAAGAAGACTCAAAATAGCAAAAAAACAAAACAAAACAAAACAAAACAAAAAACCACCACTACCACCACCACCAACAAAAAACCACCCTGGAAAGTAAAGGAACTTCCAGAGGCATCACCATCCTTAACTTCAAGTTCTAGTATAGAGCTATAGTCCTGAAACAGTTTGGTATTGACAAAAAATATAGGCAGGTAGACCAATCCAATCAAATTGGAAATCCGAATATTAACCCACACATATATGAACACCTGATTTTTGACAAATATCTGAAATTATACAAAGGAAAGAGGAAAGCATCTTCAACAAATAGTGCTGTCGTAACTGGATGCTGGTTTGTAGAAGAATGCAGATGAATCCGTGTCTATCACCATGCACAAAACTTAATTGCAAACACTGAACCTCTTAGAAGAGAAAGTTGGTGGTACCCTTGAACCAACTGGTACATGAGGCAGCTTCCTAAAAGTAACACCAGTAGCATAGACCAGAGATTGACAATTAATAAATGGGACCTGCTGAAACTGAGAAGTATTGGTAAGGCAAAGTATACAGTCAAAAAACAAAAATAAAAACAGTAATTCATAGAGTGTGAAAAAGTTTTTGACCATATCAGATAGCTGGTTGAGCTCTAAAATATACAAAGAAATCAAGAAGCTAGTCACAAAAACATGAAATAATCCACTTAAGTGGGGTACAGAAATGAATATAGAATTCTCAATAAAGAAATCAAAAATGGCTGAAAGATACTTAAGAAAGTAATCCAGATCCTTAGCCCTCAGGGAAATGAGTTCCAGTAATGGGTGTGGCAAATATTTTATTTTTTTGTTAGTATAACTCTTTTTTCTGTATTTTACTAATGGCTTTTGATGCTGAAGTACAGTTTACATATTTATCAAAAGTATATTTTAATTTAGAAATGACAATTAATGTTTTTTTTTCCTAATCTGAACAATGGTGGCTCTCTCCTTTAATTTCAGCACTTGGGAGCAAGAGACATGGCAATCTTTATGAGTTTCAGAACAGCATGTTCTACAAATTATGTTCCAGGCCAGCCTGGATGGTTACACAGAGAAACAATGTCTCAACAGAAAACAAAACAAAACAAAAACAAAAAGAAACAAAAAGAATCATTTTTTAATTAAAGATTGTTGTTTGTCTTTATTTTTATATAGTAAAAACTTAGCACATATTTTCTCATATGCTGTGAGTCGTATTTTCACACTGTTGTCAGTATTAAAAGCTTCCATAAATTTTTAAAAATTTTATGAAGTCCATTTTCTAATTTTTCCTGTGTTGTAGATGTCTGTGCAAAAATTTACTTCCTAATTCAATACCCAAATACTTCCTCCACTATTCTTTTTGCTTTTTGTTTGTTTGTTTGTGTGTTTGTTTGCTTTTTTCTGTGACTCTTAGCTTTAAGTATTGTGTCATCAGGTGCATATTGCAAAGAATCTGACTCTGGCTCCCACTGCCCTAACCTGTCTGCTTGTGCTGAAAATTTTCTGTGTAAACCTTGATAGTAGCACAATAATTGGAAAAGACATGTCTGCAAAATAAGTATTGCATGAAAAATTTCAAAATCTTTGGTGACAAGTTTTATCACTTGTTAAAAAAAAAAAAATTGTTTCAATAGACCCTATGTACCTTTCCAGCTGAACATGGTCAAACTAAACAGTTCTGTAGAAGGCCATTGCAAGCAGTTTACTTAGGCCATATCTCAAGAAAAATCTTTGACATAGATTTTGACTTAATGCCTTCTGAATTGCTAAATAGTTTAGCATTTCCCTTGATTTCCTCAAGATATTTTTATGGTCAAAATACAAACTTTCTGGTCCTATTGAATGGTGCTAATGCCACTGACAATGAAACACTCCTTTGTTGAAAATCAAGCACATTTCTTGTTCAACTGAAGTAAAAAATGTGAAATTTGTCTGTTCTGGATTTGTTCTAATTGCAAATCTGACTAACATCTCTATTGTGTATGCCACATTCTTAATATTTAGTTGCCTTGAAATTTCTTCCAAAGATTAATCCAAACCTGATCTTTAAAATCTGCCTCTGAAAAATTCTCATGGAATGCAACAAAAATCATAAACATGTTCATTATCATAATGTAGCAGGAATGGCCTTTAACCTAACTGCAACAGAATCCTCATTTTTATCTGAGGCCTTATGTCTCTTAACATTTATTCTCCACCTCACTTGCATATTAAAGTCTAATGAGCCCTTACCAAAAATCCCCTTTAATTCCTACTTATGCTATTTCTGTTCTTCTTTAGATGATTTCTTCAAGTTTTACAAACTCACCTAAAACTCCTTGGTAAAAACTTCTGATGTAATCATAGTAAAATCCTTAAGCCATGATCTCATGTTTGCATGAAAATAAGAGGACATTTAAATGAGTTGGTTCTTTCTTTCATGCATGTGTGTCCCAGTGATTCAACTCAAGCTGTCAGGATTGCAGTAAGAGCCTTTAGCCATGTAACCATTTCACCAGCCTAAGACAAACAACTTAAAAGGGGAGTCACTAATTATGGTTGGATGTCTTTGTTGTTGTTGGGCAGGTAATGAGGTAAAAGAATGTGGCACATGGTTGAGCAAAGTTGCTCACATTATGGCATCTGTGAAGTAAAAAAGTTACAGCAAGGAATCTGGCTCCCAAATTCCTCTTCATGGCATTCACTTAGTGACCTGCAGTTCTTTCCAATAACAACCTGTACTATATCCTTTGAATGTCTTCAACACATGACATTTGGGGAGCATTAGAAGTCCAAACCATAGCATACAAATTCTCTGTTCTTGAGATAAAAATTCTCATTTCTACTTTGGAAGCACAGAACCTGAACCTTAGGCATGGAGTTTGGCGACTAAAACATGTTTTGATACACAACCAATTATTCAAGCAATTGACTTCTCATGTATAAATATTTTAGGTGTTATTTTTCATGAAAAAAAATCAATAAAGAGAAATAATCTGACTCATTTGTGTTAATCTTTACTTAATGTATGATATTCAATTTAATATTCCTTTTTACTTGTAGTGAATCTGTTGTTCTTATTTTATTTACTGATGTCTTCTTCCCTCCAATGATTTTTTTCAGTTTTCTGAGAACACATTTAAGCAATTTTCTGTTACTAAACATTAGCGTTACTTATTCAGCTATATTTTACGCTTCACCCATATTTTTCTATTCATTTACTATGATACTATCTTGATTGATTTGGGAAAACTGATTCTTCATTCTTACTAAAAATTGATTAGAAATTATAAAGCTCGCATTATTTTATATTACATTTAGGATAAGCTTATCTGTGTCTAAAAACAGGATATGCTTTTATAAATTTATATTTTTGAAATGCTTTATAAATCATTGAGGAGTAAGAAATTACAGGTTTATAGCTTTAACATCATGAGTTCTAATTATGTGTATTACATTTGTCTGCCATTATGATCCCACATTTTTTTATTGAGCTTCTATTAATTTTATTCATAGATGCTCAATTTACCTTCGTTTATTTCAATGTTTATTACAATTTAGGGTAGCAAGTATTTAAGCAATATTTTTTAATCACAGAGTTTGATGAACATATTTTCATTAATATATGAAAATCTAAATTATAGTTGAATATTTTCTTAAATCCTGTCAGTCTCAACCTTGTGTATTTCACTATTAGCTCTCAAAAATGCTAACTTAGAACGTATTGAGGTGCCATAACATTAGATATGATATTATGATACTCTGTGTTTCATTAAATAATGCATCCAAGTTAATATTTGATTTATTAATAAACTTTTAACATTATAAAACAACACATGGTTATATCACACTATGAAATATTTTATTTTCTGTATTTTAAAACCATAAAACCATAAAGAATTATGGCCTTAAATATAATTTCCATAATTTTAGTGATGAGTGAAAAGAAAACATAAAATAAATTCAACAATCCATTTTTTATTGACAGGGGCACAAATTTCACAGTTTTGAACCACTCATATGTAATAATAAAAACTCGCATATAATTTCTAATTTTTATTGCTGTATATATATCAGATATAATTATAGTTTGCATAGATAATTTTAGAAACTACATCATCTATTTGAGTATATCCATCTACAATCTCCTATTTCTACACAAGTATGAAAGTTATGCATTGTATATAATCAAGCCCTTTGGTTATTTGTGTATGAAAGGTTTTATCTAGCATTTACTTATCTTTCATATGATTTGTAAATGGGAGACTGAATAGAAGGACTCTAGCAAGAAATAGGAAATAGGAATGAGGAGAAAGGAGTGGTAATGGAGCTGAATAATATGAAGTACATGATATATTAATTGCCTTTGAGTTCTCTTATAATTTGCAATTATAAAAAGGTGTTAATAATGTAAATATATATTATCCACATAAATTATATTTTATCATTTTTATTCCTGACCACAAATTAGTTTACAGTAACATTTGGAAAAGATAGATATTAAATAAAAGTTATTAAAAAAAGTCAAGGAAAGTGAACAAATAGGAGCAGGCATGTTATCCCTTGCCTAGGCATATTTGGGAACCCTGTGTCCATGTAGACCACTCCAGTTAATGGCTCAAAACTGATTTTAGTTTAATGGAACACTGTGCCAAACATTTAATTTAATTTTGAAGGCTTTAGAGGACTTCACCAAATGTTGATGTAAAACAATTTATTGTTACTCTTGTTACCAATGAGAAATAACTTATTGACACTGCAGCTACCAAAACTAAAGGAAACTAAAAGCACAGTAAGACTAAAAGAATAATTAAACAATAATCAACAAATTTAGAGTTCAATTTCTATTTAGGATACATATCTAATAGGGAGAACGTATGACCAAATTTTGGCTACCAATTAGCTACAATTTTTGACTATGCCATTTAAGCCTATTTATCTCCATAGTGGACAAATTCAAAACAATAAGGTGTGCCTGTCACTCCAGGTGTCAGATAGTTAAGAGATAAGAATGTGAAGAGATACAAATGGAGACCAAATTGCAGACTGTCTTCATCAATGTGGATCAGAATTCAGGAAGTCTAATTCTAAGTGGTACATTGTCAGCATATTTAAAACACAGCACACTTTGGTGTAGTGTCTCCTGGAAACAATCCATTCAGTTCCAGGTCCACAATAAAGCTTATGGTGTGATGATGCAGAAATTCTTTTGCAAAGCACATGTGACCCCGAGGGTAGATTCAATAGCTTGAAGTCTTCTAATCTAATGTGATCTCTGTCTGATAACATAGAGGTCATCAGGCATAAAGTAGATGTGACATCTACTATAAGGATGGGTAATGGTCTAGGGATTAATGAATCTGGAATAACCATTCTGTGGAATTTGTGTGAGGTATGAATGTATAGTAAATTGTAGATTAGGACTGCAACCATTGGTGACAAAATGGTGACCTAGTCATTAATAAAATCCATTCTCAATTTTCTGGATGGAAGGTATTTGATCTTTTACATCCTCCATTGAGGAAACACACCTGGGTAATTAACATTCCTGTTTATCTTAGTGTTCCCTTGTGAATACAAGGACCACTATGCCCCCAACAATAGAGATTAATTTGTTAGCATGAAGCAAAATTATGGATGTCGTGTAAATATGATGAGTGATAATTTATTCACTGATAATAAAGGTACCAGCAAAATATGGCAGTTGATTCAAAGAAAAACTCAAACTAAAACAAGTGAATATGAAGGTATTGATATGAGAATGAATGGATCAATATGTAATTGATAAACAATAAAATGTTAAGCAGAGATGAATTTGAATTTGTGTGGACAATATATATTACATATTATCACATTCTAAAAATATCACATTATAAGAACTCAGACAATATAAGGGACTAAGTGAAGGCAGCTGTGAAAAAGTTAATTTGACTGCATATTAAGTATAGCTTTTACATATGCTTACAAATCATAGTTTTGTATGACTAAAGTGAACACAATAGTACATACCATATTCTAATCAGTGCACAATGGTCATATAAATTGTCATTCTTTTTCATTTTCAATTAAATTATATTTAATATTCACTTATTTTTATTATTTTTAAAAAATGTCTAGCCTTTAAGATTGCAACCTAATATTTGTGCTTAAATCTTTGTTCAAACAGATGTAATAGCTTATAATTATTCTTATATCTTACGTTGATATTCATTGTTGTTTGGTTCCTATGGCAACTGCTTGAGACACATATTGCTGTATGATCTTGATACAATAGAACATCTATAAATTACCACAGAACTGAACATGTACACTGTTTATGTTTTTTCCTTGAAAAAAATACTTCACTGTTTTATAATATACTATTTAAAATTGTGTTTTAATTTTCCCTAGCTTTTCATCAATGATAACTTGGACAGGATGGAATAATTTTCTACTGAAACTCTTTACAGTATTAGTGTTAAATAATACACATTCATAAACACTGAGGTAATCAAGAAGTGAATCTATTTCTCAATAATGACATAAAGAAAAATACCCCAGAAGTGGCATTGCTATAACCACATTGAAAATTTTTTTTTATGTATTCACTGGATTGTAATCTGAGAGTCTGTAACATACTTCAAAATATCAGATATAACATCTCTAGTTGTACATTTAAAATTGATATCTATTGTATGTAAGAAATAATTTATTATTTAAAAATACTTAAAATATAATACTGATTATTAATGAAGTATTACTAATAATAGTATAACATATCACCATGTTAAAAACAGACCCATTGTGTTTGATCTTTTTGGTTTGACAAATTATCATAAAGAAAATATTTCTATTTGGTTTTACTTATTATTTTACTATAGAATGACACTGTAAGTATTATAATTGCAGAGTGTCAACAAGTTTGCCTTTAGCATTACTTGCTAATGGACTGGCACTCAATACACACATACCAAAATGAAGTGACCAGAGACCATACATGCATGCACTTCTAAGTTGGTGTTAGATAATACTTTAATGTTCTTAAGCTTTGATAAGGAAAGTTCATATAGTAAGTGAACCTGATTTTAACAAAAATGAAAAGGCTGTCTTCAAATGTATTGATAGTATTTTACCTGGGGTGAATCAAGCAGAACAGAAGCAAAACAAGCAAACTTCAAAAGAAAGCAATGAGAGAAAAGTCATCCACAAATGACAGTCTTCTTATGTCTTTTGTTTAGCAAGATAAATGTTCAGAAGTGGAGAGCATCTTCATTTTCATCAGGAAAACAGAGGGAAAATGCTCATCTCCCTGTGACACCTGGAAAGCAGGAACACCCACCAAAAATGGAAAATATATGAGCAGGTGAACCTCACAGTCAATATGGACTATTTTCCCTTTTTGTAACAAAATGACCAGACATAAAAAAAATATTCTTGCTTTTACAATTTGTTCGAAAATTGTTAAACTCCAGATTATATTCAAAAATTTTCACATGTAACCACAGTGCCATTCTTGCCTTCAGGAAAATAAAAACAGCTTCTGTCTTACCTGTACAGTAAGAAATTTCAGTATAAAGTTCACTGTGCATATAACAAATACAGAAGACAAAGACTAATATATTAATTTATGGGTAATTTTATACTTGGTTAATTAGCACATTAAAATAACTACAAACACAAATAACATATTAATGGATACACAATATAAAGAAATGTTCTTGCTACCCAAGGAGCCAGCAACAAAAAGCCATTCTAAAACGTAGTTGTCAAAATATACCCCTCATGACTGAGTAGGGAGTTCCCAATTGAATTTCCCATGTTTCCAGTTTCTTGCAAGGAAAAGTAATACACAGATCTTAAAATGGTGTAAACAATGTATTAAACCTCAACAAAAATGCTGAAGTTTTACTTTCCTTATGTTAATAAGACACAACATAAAGTAACTGGGAAGCTACTAAAAAATAAAAAAAATGTTATTTAAGTAGAATTAATAATTAAAAGAACCCCACAAGCACTGGGAGAATAGACTGATAACTATTATAGAGAATCCTAGATTTAGAAGACTAAGGAAAGTAGCTGGGATTGTTAACATTTGCAGTTGATTTATTTCTTATTTTTTGTATTTTTTACCTAAGTTAGAAGCAACCTTATTGTACATATTAATCCCACTCCCTGCCAACTCACAGGCAAATTTCAAGATACCATTAATTTTTTCTGCAGAGTAGTATTCCATTGTGTATATGTGCCAAATCTTCTTTATCCATTCTTCAGTTGAGGGGCATCTAGGTTGCTTCCAGGTTGTTGCTATTACAAATAATGCTGCTATGAACATGGGTGAGCACATGTCTTTGTTGCATGAATGTGGATCATTAGGGTGTATGCCTAAGAGGGGGATTGTCGGGTTCTTTAGTAAACTAATTCCCATTTTCCTGAAAAACCACCATACTGATCTCCAAAATGGCTGTACGAGTATGCACTCCTACCAGCAGTGGAGGTTTTCCCCTTTCTTCAAATCCTTTCCAGCATGAGTTGTCATTGGTGTTTCTAATTTTAGCCATTCTGACAGGAGTAAAATGGTATCTCAAAGTTGTTTTGATTTGCATTTCCCTGATCAATAAGTATGTTGAGCACTCTCTTAACTGTATTTCAGCATTTTTGATTTCCTCTATTTATAATTCTTTCTTCAATTTTGTATCTGATGTTTTAATGGGATTGTTGCCACTTTTACTATTTTTATCCATCCTACCAAGTGCATGGGAGATCTTTCCATTTCTGGTATCTTCTTTAATTTCTCTTCATAAAACCACACATTTTTATTATATAGGTTTTTCACTTGTTTGGTAAGCATTACCACAAGATACTTTATGTTGTTTGTGGCTATTGTAAAGGGTGATGTTTCTCTGATTTCTTAATCTGCCCCTTTGTCATCTGAATAAAGTAGGGCTACTGATTTTATGAGTTTATCTTGTATCCTGCTAGTTTGCTGAAAGTGTTTATCAGGTGTTGGAGTTCCCTGGTAGAGTTTATTGGGTAGCTTATGTAAACTATCATATCATCTGCTAATACAGACAGTTTGAATTCTTCCTTTCCAATTTGGATCCCCTTGATCTACTTTTGATATCTTATAGCTTTAGCTAGAACTTCAAGTGAAATATTGAAGAGATATGGAGAGAGATGACAGCCTTCTCTTGTTCCTGATTTTAGAGGAATCGCCTTAAGCTTCTCTCTATTCAGTTAGATATTGGCTGTTGGTTTATTGTATATTGCTCTTACTATGTTTAGGTTTGTTCCTGTTATGCCTGATCTCTCCAAGACCTTTATTTTGAAAGGGAGTTGAATTTTGTCAAAGCATTTTCAGCATCTAGGGAGATGATCATATGGTTTTTCTTTTTCAATTTGTTTATATATTGGATCACATTGATAGATTTTCATATGTTATACCATCCCTGCAACACAGGGATGAAGCCTACTTGGTCATGGTGGATGATTTCTCTGATGTATTCTTGGATTTGTTTTGTCAGTATTTTATTGAGTATTTTTGCATTGATGTTAATCAGGCATATTGGTCTGCAGTTTTCTTTCTTAGTTGTGTCTATGTGTGGCTTGGGTACCAAAGTGATTGTGACCTCGTAGAAAGAGTTTGGTTATGAGCCTTCTCTTTCTATTGTGTGAAACAATTTGAGGAGTATTTGTATTAGGTACTCCTTGAATTTCTGGCAGAATTCTGCACTGACGCCATCTAGCCCTTGGCTTTTTTTGGTTGGAAGGCTTTTGAAGGCTGTTTCTATTTCTGTGGGTTATAGGTCTATTATCTTGTTAGTCTATTCCTGATTTAATTTTGGTAAATGATGATTAACCAGAAATTTGTCCCTTTCCTTTGAATTTTAAAATTTTGTGGAATACAGGTTTTCAAAGTATGACCTGAATTTTGTCTGGATTTCCTCTTTGTCCACTGTTATGTCCCCTTTTTGTTTCTGATTTTGTTAATTTGCATGTTAGTTCTCTCTCTGCTTCTTTGTTAGTTTGGATAAATATTTGTCTATCTTGTTGATTTTCTTGAAAAACCAACTATTTGTTTAATTGATTTTTTGTATTGTTTTCTGATGGGAGATGCCATTCTGTATATGTTTCTCATACTGGTTAATAAATAAAGCACTGTTGGCCAATAGGAGAGGAAGATAGGAGGGACTAGGAGACAAGGAGGAAATAGGAAGTAGTAAGGAGGAGTCAAGATGGAGAGTCTGAAGAAAACAGTATGCCGCCGGCTCCCCGGTAAGAGAAATACATAGATCAGCAGAAATGGGTTAATAATTAAGATAGAGCTAGCCGATAAGAAACTAGTAACTGGCCAACAGGATAATATCAAATACAGAGACTCTATGTGATAATTGGTGCTGGTGCTGCGGCAGGACAAGACAGGGCGGCGGCAGGCGGAAAAACAGTACTCGTTACAGTTTTCCTGGTTGCTATTTTATTAATTTCAGCCTTCAAATAGATTATTTCCTGGTGACTTCTCCTCTGTAGTGAGTTTGCTTCTTTTTGTTCTAAGGCTTTTGACTGAGTGGTTAATTCCCTAATGTGACTATCCTCTGTTTTCTTCATATGGACATTTAATGCAATGAACTTCCTTCGTAACACTGTCCCATAAGTTCAGGTATGTTTTGTCCTCATTCTCGATGAATTTTAGGAAGTCCCTAATAACTTAATTTATTTCAGTTTTTACACAAGTGTGGTGCAATTCCACATTGTTCATTTTCCATGAGATTGTAGGGTTTCAGCGATTTGTGTTGTTCTTGAATTCCAATTTAAAGCATGTTGGTCTGATAAGATACAGGGGACTATTCCAGTTCTTTTATATGTACTGAGGGTTGCTATGCCATCTAGTATGTGCAAAAGAGAGGAATGTATATTCTTTTGTATTTGGATGGAATTTTCTATAGATGTCTGTAAAACACAGTTGAGACATAACTTCTTTTAGTTGTTTTCTTTGTTTGTGGAGTTTCTGATTGGTGGTACTGTCTAGTGGTGAGAGTAGTGTGTTGAAGTCTCCCACAGTGTTTGAGGTTTTATGTGAGCTTTCAGTTTTAGTAGCATTTCTTTTACGAATGTGGGTGCCTTTGTACTTGGGGCATAGGTGTTCAGAACTGAGACTTTGTGCTGATGGTTTCTCCTGCGAGGAATAAGAAATGACCATCTTCATCTCTTTTGGTTAATTTTGGTTTGAATTCTAACTTGTTAGATATTAGGATAGCCACACCTGTTTGCTTCTTGGGTCCATTTGATTGGAAGATCTTTTCCCAGCCATTTACCCTGAGGTAATGTCTATCTTTGAAGCTTAGATGGGTTTCTTGTATGCAGCAGAATGATGGATTTTGTCTTCGTATCCATTCTGTTCACCTGTGTCTTTTTATAGGCGAGTTAAGACCATTAATGTTAATGGTTAATGACAGTTGATTATTAATGCTTGTTTGTTTTATATTTGTCGTTGGTAGTGGTATTGTGAATATATTTGTCTTGCTTTACCCTTGGTTTCTGGTGAAGTGTGATTATCAGTTGCTTATGTCTTTGTGAGTGTATTTAACTTCCTAGTGTTGGAGATTTCCTTTTAAAACTTTCTGTAGAGCTGGATTTGTAGATACGTATTGTGAAAAATCTGGCTTCGTCATTAAATATCTTGTTTTAGTTTTGCTGGGTATAGTAGTCTGGGCTGCCATCCATGGACACTTAGTACTTATAGAACTTCTATCCAGGACTTTCTGTCCTTGAGAGTTTTCAATGGAGAAGTCGGGTGTAATTTTTTCTCTCTGTCTATTTTTGTGCCAATACCAGGCTATTTTTGGGAGTATACTTCTGTAGTAGAGCTTAAATATATGAATGGTGATGCCTCCTGAAATTCCTTTATTGTCCTGGGTTGTTTTAACTCTCCTGGTTCTTTTGTTTTTCCATATAAAGTTGATGAATAACCTTTCAAGGTTAAATAAACAACAGTGGAAAGGCTACCATAAATGCCCTACCCTTATAATGAGAATCAGTACTTCCACCATCATAAAGCTCTCATCTAGTAGCTAATGAAAACAGAAGCAGACACCCACAACTAAACACTGAGCTGAACTAGAATCCAGATGCAGAGGGGTAGGACAATGTCAGGCTACAGAAACACATATAGACAGCTGACCTGAACAAGGAGGAGCTAATGGGCCCCCAGACTGATAGCTGGGAATCCACCATTGGACTGATTCAGAACCCCAGAACATGGGTGTCACTTAGAAAGCCTGGACAGTCTAAGGGACCATGAACAATGGAAACAGGATGTATCCCTGGTGCACAAAAGGACTTTGGATGGACATTCCCCATGGAGGGATACTCCCTTAACCTAGATTCAGGAGAGAACGCCTATTCCCTAGTTCAAATGACTTCACAGATTTAGATGATCCCCCCTGGAATGAATTACTCTATATGTAGAATTGGGGGTGGATGTAGGGAGGGTTTTCAGGGGGAATGGGAAGTGGGAGAGAAGGAAAGAGGGAGGAAGGGGTGGAGGGAGGGAGGGAGGGAGAGGGAACTGGGACTGATATGTAAAATAAAAATAAAATAAAAAAAATAATAATAATAATAATAATAATAATAATTAATATAGTTGCCCATTGAAAATCCTCGAAATTTCTTTGGGATTTGTAATTATTTCAAAGCCTCTGGTGTTCAGATTTCATCTTAAAATTTATTTCTTTACTCTAAGTTTTTTAGTGGATAGGTATATAACAAGAATATTTTTATATGTCAACCTAAAATATAAAACAATTGATGATAAAATTTCTCGCAATTTAGCTACTTAAACTTCCAATACATTTACTTTTAAATTCTCTGTAAAAGCACACTGAATATAGCAATGTCAAATATTTTGTCCCTTGATATACTTCCTAATATTGTCTCTCTACCTCATAGATTCCACTGCCATTTTCAAGTTGTCTTTGTCAGACTTCTAAAGAACACAAATTATAACATAAAAAATAATTATGCATTTCAATGTCTAAAAACCAGGGGTGAAATTATTAAGTTGTAGAAAGTTTCCTTTAGAGAAGACTGCGTTTCAGATGATGTAACCGTTCATAATTATTTCATGAAAAAAAATGAAAAGAGCTTTTGAGAAAGCAGATGACTAGGTTGCCCAAGCTTATAGAATGACAAATATTCCTAAAAGGTATTTTTTAAACACTAAATATCAGACTTCTACTAAACACAGTTCAATAATAGTGGTATTATTAGATCATCAAATTTTAGTTTTTCTCTTCCATATTGGTCATTTATGAGAAATTTGCTAGCTAGTTAATAGATTTATGTTGAAACAGTTAAAGTAAGCTACATTCAAAAAGATTTTCTTCTATTTTTTCATATTTGTAGCCCTTTTATTTATGAATAGGGAAAACTTTCATACAAATAACTTTACAAAACAAGAAATATACCAGCATAATTACTATGGAATCTGATTGGCCTTTCCCCAGATCTATTTGTATAAGGTTTATTTTTGTTTCAAGACAAAAATTCTTTCAGTTATTAGTGAGTAAGGATCACACAGTTCTAAAATATTTCAATAACTTCAACAATATATCCTGCAAGTCTGTATGCTATTGGGATGGAAAACATACTGAAAACAATGACCTTAGCCATACTGACAAGAGAAGTAGCTTTTAAAGTCTTCAGAATTCTTTTATAGAATACAAAACACAGTTAAATGTGCACAGTTAAATCATTGTCTACTAAAGATTAAGAGTATACTAAATTCGATGTCTCATGATGATAATTTAATTATCATTGAAATTTTAATTTTTAATGTTGTCATGCCTTTAAAATCAATCACAAATTAACAACAAAGAAATTTATTTGTCAGCATTCTCATGAGTAACAGAAATTATATCATGAATATATGAATATTTGTGTGTGTGTGTGTGTGTGTGTGTGTGTGTGGATTTGTTGGAATGACTTATAGGTTGCAGGATTTTACCTAGTAGCCTCAAACATAAAACACATGGATAACACAATGTCAAACACGGATAAACATGGAAGAGATTCTAAGAATATTTTGTACAGCATAGGAATAATAAATAAACTAAGGGATAAACCTAGTAATGAAAAGAAATAATTTTAATTAATGCATCTTGAAATGTGTTTATGTCAAGATTATATGAGAATTATGTTGAAAACAATAAACAAAACAAATAATCAATTACAAAGGAGCCAAAGCTATGGATGGATGTAAGGAGGGCAGAGGCATTATCTATCGAGCAAATGCAAGTCAAAACTATGATGAGGTAACATTGCTCACATATTGGTTTGGAAGAAGACAAAATTTACAAATGTTAATTAGGAGGCAGAGAAAATGAAACTCTGGAAACTACTGGTGGTTGTGTACTAAAATTCAGTCAATAGAAAATTATATGAACATCTTTTATTTTTTATTTTTTATTTAATTTATTATTTTACAATTCGATCCCAGTTACCTCTCACTCCCTCCTTCCTTCCTCCTTCCCTCCCTCCCTCCCTCCCTCACTCACTTTTTCCCTCTCTGCCCTCTCACATGTACCCTGACCACCCTCTACATCTGCCAACAACAATTCAATATGTAGGGGAATGCCATCTAGGTGGGATCATGTAGATCTGACAGGTCATTTGAAGTAGGGACTAGGGATTTTCTCCTGGCTCTAGGTTAAGGCAGTTTTCCCTTCATGGGGGATGTGTTCAGAAGGTCTTTTTGAGCACATCCTAGTTCCACTGTCTGATGTCCCTTAGACTGCTCAGTCCTTCTGGCTGAGAACCATATTCAGGAGGGCTTGAGTCAGTCCCACCCATGCTAGCTTCCCAGCTATTAATATGGGGGCCTGTTAGCTCCTTCTTGTTCAGGTCAGCTGTCTCTAAGTGTTTCTGCAACCTGGTCTTGTCCTCTCCATCTGCATCTGGGTTCTAGTTCACCTCAGGCTCCATTTATAAGTTAGTTGTTGATTTCACCATCTGGGAAGGGCATTTATGGTAGCCTTTCCACGGATCCTCAAATTGTTATTTGGAGGCAGACTTGTAGGTGTTCTAATTTTTGCCATTCTGGCAGGGGTAAGATGGTATCTCAAAGTTGTTTTGATTTGCATTTCCCTGATAGCTAAGGGTATTGAGCACTTTCTTAAGTGTCTTTCAGCCTATTTGATTTCCTCTATTGAGAATTCTTTCTTCAGTTCTTTACCACATTTTTATAGGGTTATTTGGTGTTTTGTTGACTAGTTTCTTGAGTTCTTTGTATATTTTGGAGATTAGCCCTTTGTCAACATAGGATTGGTGAAAATCTTTTCGCAGTCTGTGGGCTACCATTTGGTCTTGTCTACTGTGTCCTTTGCCTTACAGAAGCTTCTAAGTTTGAAGACGTCCCATTTATTGTTTCTCTAAGTGTCTGTGCCCCTGGAGTTATGTTCAGGAAGAAGTCTCCTATACCAATTTGTTCAAGGGTACCTCCTACTTTCACTTCTAAGTGGTTCAATGTGGCTGGATTGATATTGAGGTCTTTGATCCATTTGGACTCAAGTTTTGTGCATGGTGACAAACATTGTTCTATCTGGAGTCTTGTACACATCCTCATCCAATTGTGCCAGCACCATTTGTTGAAGATGCTGTTCTTGCCCCATTGTATATTTTTAGCTGTTTTGTTGAAAATCAGGTGTTCATAGTTGTATGGGTTAATATCAGGATTTTAAATTCCATTCCTTTGTTCTATCTGTCAGTTTTTGTGCCAATACTAGGATGTTTTCCATATAGCACTGTAGTGTACCTTAAAGTGAGGAATGGTGATGCCTCCTGAAGTTCTTTTATTGTACAGGGATATTTTGGCTATCCTGTGTCTTTTGTTTTCCATATAAAGTCCCTCACAGAAGAGGGAAGGGACAATTCCCCAGAGCACAGGGGAAGTGGGGAGGGCAGTAAATGGAGCAAGAATTAGGAGAAAGAGAGGGGAAGGAGAGGAAAACATGTGTGACTAGGACGATTGAGTCCGGGTAGGAATAGAAGACAGGAGAGAATGAGAGGTCCTAGTCCCTGCTCCAAGTGACTTGACAGATTTAGATGACCGCTCATGGATGGCATCACCCTACATGTGAAATGTGAGGGGAATGGGAGGGGATGGTTGTTGGGGTGCATGAGATTGGGGAGCGAAGAGGAAAAGAGGGAGGGAGGGAGGAAGGGAGGGAAGGAAAGGGAAGGAGAGGGAACTGGGATCGATATGTAAACTAAAAAAAGAAAAGGAAAAGTAAAAGTATATCTGGCATATGTTCCAAGTTTTTTTTTTTTTTTATTTTGGGGTAAATATATTTAAAACATGACATCATATCAAAAATAAGCCTATATTCCCATGTTTTTCTTTTAGTGCACTAGGTACAATGACTACAGTGTAGATAGCTTATCATGGTATATATACAAAAAGGATATATTTTACTAGAAAATTAATTACCTTATTATTTAATTAAAAAACAATGGCAACAAAGGTTATTGTTTAATGACAGAAGTCAAACACTGAAAGATCTTGCACCAATTCTGTATTATATTTATTTGTTGAATAAATTTAATTAGAATATACAGAGTTAATTACTGGAAATGACTTGTTGTGGGACTGAAAATTGAGGTTTTTATATGTATAGAATTAATTTGTGCTGATTTTTACAGATTCCCGAGAAACATTCTGGAAGATAATGCAATGAAGGGCTAAAACCTATTGGTTATACTTCTGTATACCCCTATTCAAACACACAAACTTTTTTCCCATGGTGTCTTTATTAGAATAGTCCTTAGCTCTGCACTTCATGTGCTTTTACTGATATACATTTATCATGGAATCATGAGGAAACTGTTTCTAATAACAAAAATAAACCCCTAAGAATAACATTTTACCAGCTATACAACATCAATAAATGGGAAATACCATCATGATACATTGGTGGAGATATAAAAAGTTGGAAATTTTAATAAACTGGCAAACAGAAATTTTATATTGCAAAGTTAAAAAGAAGAAAGAAAGAATAGAAGGAAAGAAAGTTCTGTGTTTATAGAACCTCTAATTCTGTCACAACAGCACTACACCATAAATCTTTCTGAGAGCCTACCATGCTGCCATGTGCCAAGTGTTAGTCATAAAGATATATTGCTTTGGGATGACCTCTAAATCCTCTTTTACAATTCTCTTAATGTGAACTGGATACACTTATAATTCATCATCATGTACTAGAAGTTTTTCTTTTTTGTTTGTTTGTTTGTTTTAATTTGACTGGAATGTCATAACATAGGAAGAATGAAGAAATGAAGGGCCCTTAGAAATAGGCAACATGGGTCTGCAGTATTAGATATATATCAATTTGATTTTCCAAGTTGAGGACTTTGTATTTTTAATAAGTGTTCAGGAAGGATTCATACCTCAAAATGTTTATTACCAGCCTGTATCATTATAAGGAAGTTGCCAATCTTTCAGAGATTGTAACAGTGTGGGGAAAATTACATAACTGACAGTTTGACTTGGAAAAATATAATTATTTTTCTTCATCTCGTCACTAGCTCTTTTGCAGTGAATGAGCAGCTTCCCCATATATTGACTGTTTCTTGATGCATATACTCATCCTTCATTGAGTCGTGAAATAAAAAAAAAAACAGTTATAAAAATCTCTGATCCCATTCTCCAAACAATACTTTTCTCTTATATTATTATAACTGTATGTCACAATAACAAAATGCTGATCAGTATTAGGATCCATCAAAATTAAAACCCCCTGTGCTAAGAGAGCAAGGATGACTGTCTTCTAAATCAGGACATGAATATTTGGGGATAATTGAAATAAAGGTGCTTGGTTCTTGGCACTAAACTCTCTTTGTTTCAGAGTGAGCTCTGAATAAACACAAGCCGTACCTGTTAATTTACCAAAAGCAACTCATGTTGCATTTGGCTCTTAAATTATTTATGTCTTATTATAACAGATACTTGAGTTTATTAAGCTATTTTTAAAGAATAACAATGGACTGCAGTTACCTTTAACACAAAAAGCAGATTAATTTAACTAAATACTGTTTAATATTAAAAGCCTTTCTTATTCATTTTGTAGAGTTCTGTCTTTTTTCTTATTTGGTCACCTTTGTTAGGACATACCTTTCTGTAAAATATTTTAGTTCTAATATTTTTGACCTCACAGTTTTAACAGAATATTTTACGGTTTTTTCCCCCAAGTCTAACAAGTGCGGGCCAAGATAAAAAGACCTTGAAGAGTGAAAAAAGGAAAAGCAGGAAGCCAAAGATACATGCTAATCCCATAATTATGTTTTGAGTACAAAATGCATTTGTTACCCTGTTCTAACACCAATGAAAAGCTGGCTTTGGGAGGTGGGGTTTGGTAGGATTTTTGTTTTTTGGGTTTTTTGTTTGTTTTTGGCTTTTATAAAGTCAAGGAAATTTATTTCTTGAGGCCCTGACTCAGAAAATCAGCTCCTAGCTGCTGTGGAGCTCTGGTGTGAAGGTCAAAGTGCTGACTACATGCTGAGTGGACCAGAAGCTGGAGTCTGTGATCATGAAATGGTCAAATACCTTGCTTAGTGTTTCACACAGTGGTATGCCTGTCCCATGGCACAGCATCAGAAGCAGACTCTGATCCTGCTGGGTGCTGACTTGCCCTGGAGAAGCAGCCACCAGGCTTTGCTGCATGATCTCTGGGAGAGGGAAATCATCAACAATTTCCGAGGATCCAGCTGCTGGGTCAGATTGACAATGGGTTTGGGCAGCAGGCTGGAAGGAATCTTTCTTTATCATTATCGTTTGGGGCCCCAAAGGAGTGTCTTGCGAGCTACAAGAGCTCCAAAACTGGGAACCTTTTCAGAGATGCTCATATCAGGATCCTTCTTACTGCTGTTGGATGTCCAGGGAGCATCTTGTACCACAAAACCTTTGGATTTTGCCTTTGATTCTTCATGTGCTGGGGGCTTCATGTAAGTCTGTAGCTCCTCACTGTCCACCACATCAGCCAGATAGTCCTCCTCTAGGTGGAGGCTTTGCCTGAGGCACAAATGATGAGGGCATGCACACGGTGGTCCACTGGGACAACCTCAGAAACCATCTGCTCAAGCTCACCCACAATGTTTAATATAGCATCACGGGCAGGTTCAGTGTTCTCATAATGTTGTGATGGTGACTTGGTTCTTAGGCTGGTTCCCATCATCTTTATCAGGAAAGACGATGTTCACATCATGCTCCATGCAGATCTGGGTGATCACTGGCCCCTTTTTCCCGATAATTTTGGGATCATATGTGGGGTCTACAGTGATGCTAAGTGTATAACTCTTTTAAGTCCGATTTTACTGTTCAACCCCTAGCTCCATCACTTGATCCAGTAATCCACTCTTAGCCCTATCCTAATTTGCTGCAAGGCCAGTGATGGCAATGATGTCTGACTGCAATTTGGGAACTGATACATGTATATTCACCTCAAACTCATTCATCATCCTGTAGATTCCACTTCCTTTCTGCCTAATGATATAGCAGTGAAAATCAAAGTGTTCCTGTACCTCAATGGTGACTGGAACCAGTGCTTCCAGGGCTTCTTTGGAAGCCTCACATTTCTCTTTCCGGACAGATATTATTATGATGTCACAACTCCAAGATAGCCAGGGTTAGTGTCTTTGGCCTCTCTGCCTTTCCAGACTCATCTCCATTCTCCTGGATGGAAGGCTCTACACTGTAAACTGGGTTCCCTTTTCTATCTCGGAACTTAGTCTGAACATTGTAGTCCCAAGTAATCTGCTGGATTCTTGAATCTTTGGGGCCCATGACAGATTGATGGACCTTCTGGAGTAAAGCTCATTCTACTGTCACTTGAGTTTCCAGGTCCCCAATGATTTCCTGAATCTGCTTTTTGGCTGCCTTCACACAGTTCATGGGACATTTGAGTGTACTTTGTCACTCTGTGTCAGAGCATTGGAAGCTAACCATCATTTGTTGTATGGTTACTATCTGTCTCACTATCCAACATGTCACAGACTCAATTTAGCCCCTCTGTGGAAATGGCTGATATATTCTTTTGTCTATTAGTTCCCCATTTATACTTTCAACAATTGTCATTTCTTTGGAATAGAAAATCTCTCAAAGATCTTGATGACTATGCCCATATTTTCCATTTGCATAAGCCCCACTGTTTCATTTAAAATTATAATATTATATGGCAGGAGCGTTTGACCAGTGGTTAAAAGAAATATAGCCTTTTCCAATCTTCCAAAAGAAACTAGTTATTTCCCAAAAACTCATATAGAGGAACACCACAGTGGCCCATAACTCCAGCTACAGAGGTTCCTTTGCCCACTAAAGACATGCATATATATGTGGTATGACAAATACTAACACAAGCATGCCCATTATTAATTTAATTCACTTTATAGTAAATGATAAAATAATAACAGACAATATTGTCAACTTGATTGATGATAGTATCCCACAAAAGAAATTGGGGAAGCACCAGAAATTCATCTCTCTTGAAAGTGATTTTTGTTGTTTGTTCTAAGCATACTACAAGTATACTAAGATTCATAACGGTCTCTGTTTTACTTCAGACCTTTTAATATAGAATGAATTATATAAAACCAGTGACATATATTCTGGTTCAATCTGAACATCAGAGAAACATAGCAGCTAAGCGACCAGAGAGCTCTAACCTCTTCCATGGCTGGGGATATCTTGTCCTCAATGTGGCTAGTGACTAATTCCCTCAACATTGCTGGAGACTAACTGCCATGTCTAAGTGCCTGCTTCTGTATTATACACTTCTTCAGTGTTGGGAATAAAGGCATGCACCACCACTTTCCTGCTTGTATTGCTAAGTAGTATGGCATCTGTGATTAAAGATATGTATCTCCACTACCTGTCCTCTATGGCTATGGCTAGATTTTCAGTCTTATTTCCAGACAAGCCTTATTAGATCATAGAAAATAAATCACTACAGTTCCTTATTTTTGTCTAATACAAAAAGTCTATAATAAATATGAGAAAAACTATGTACAATAAGTATATTCAGTATATACAGGCAATAAGTAAATCAGCAATTTCTAGACCAGTGGCCTTTGAGAAATTCAGACAAAACAAAACCAAAACCAAAACAAAGAAAAAATACTCCACTTTGTAGCCTATCTTTGTGACTCCAAAGTCTTTTACCCAATTTACTTTCTATTATATCTTGCATTATTATCCAAAACTGTCTTTGATTTCTCTCAAACTTATGTATGTTACATCTTTGATGAGTTTCTTTTCTGCATCTGTAAACAAAGAAAATTATAACTATCAATATATAGTATTTTACTCAGCTTGATCATTTCAGTTGGTCACCTTGAAATTGTTATGAGCAATTTGTATTTGATAGCTGATTTTTAATTGGTGTTATTCAGTTTCATGGTATTATCATAATCCTGCTGGAATTATCATTTGTTCAAGGATCCATCCTCCTTTTGGAAACTTCAAAGGTCTCTGTTAGGCATGCAAATTGTTCAGTTCAGAAAACTGACAGAGATTCATACCAGAAATCATGTACAGAAAAAGGTAGATGAAATCTTTTTTTTCTAGAATTACTAAATGATCATATTGTATAAATTTTATATATATATATATATATATACATGTATAAATATATGTATGTGTGTATACACACATACATATATATGTATATGGGTTTATATATACAAATATATATATATATATATATATATATATATTAGGCAAAATATTAGGCAAAAAAGTGGCAATACAATAGTCTGTTAATTTTTGTTTAACTTCTGTCCCATATCAGGGGCTCATCTGAAATGAGACAGAGATTCTAGATTATACTTTAGCAAGCAATTAGAGAGCCACACTCCAACTGCAAAGTCAGATTTAATGTGTAATACAAAAAGACCATTTGAATATATGTTTGTAGAACAAAGCAGAAATTATTTGGGAAAATTTAAAATTTTATCCTGATGGAAATATTTTTTTCCTCTGGGTGATTATCCATTTTATTCACATGTTTCATTTGTGCATTTGCCTTCTGATTTCTTAGCTGAATGTCTTTATTCTCCTAAATAAACAAAAAAAAAATCCTACAGCAACTCTAATTTGGTAAAAGTTATTTTTTTCACTAATTATATCTGAGGAAATGAAAAAAATGTTAGTTTTAGAGGGGTATGTTTAGATGAAATATTCATGCTAATTGATGATCTATCATCTCTTCTAATTAAGGAAGTCTGTCTTGTTCAAATCAAACCTTAACAAATTTTGAAGGTATACATAGATTTTCTTCTCTGGTGGAAATAAAAGCAAAATATCTTCCTTAATATAACACATGTTCTGGTATCCATATGGAAGTCAACACATATTTAAAGTATACTTACTGGCTGATGTAATTTTGTACTTTTTTCTTGTATCAAATGTCTCTCTACAGCTATTGTTATTTTCTCATTATCACTTAGCACATACAAGGTTAGTATAGGATTATCCAATGTATTTTTACAGGACTTTATCATCCTTTTCTGATTATTTAGCATATACTTTAGAGGTCTATTTGATTTTCCTATAATTGCCTACCCTGTAGGATTTTGTTATATAACTATAATATGCTTTTTAATGTAATAAGCAAAGAATCATTTAATTATTTTTAGAGACATATGCTGGATCATTTCCTGTCCTAATTTGTACAGGTATACCCATGATGGTCATAACATATAGCAAATATGTAATTACTTAATCAGCCTTTTCTAAACTCAAAGCAGTTGCCAATTGAAAACCTGAAAGGTATCAATGAGATAGCTTGTATATTTTAATTTTCCAAACTCTACAAAATGGAGTGAATACATCTGCCAGATTTGATTCGTTTGAGTGCACTTTTGGTTACGACAGGTAGTAGAATATAGCTGTATGAATAACAATTAGAACATTTCCTTATAAGTTCCTTGACTTGTTGCCACATGATGGAAAAGTACTTTTTACAAACCTTTGCTATTAACATGTTGTTTTTAATGAAATTATGAGCCCTCTAGCATATTTCCTTTAAACAGTTGATCACTTTCAACATTACCTTGTGCTAGAAGGACTGACAGAGCAACATGAGATCTTATGTGATACATATGTATATATATATATATATATATATATATATATATATATATGTATATATTCATTCTGTTCCTGATTATGTCTTATAACTGAATACATCATTAAGTAAATTCTGTGTCATCTGGTATAAAGTCAGCAATATCAATGTATATTTATTAATAAATTTATTAATATAATCTGAATAGCATAGTTGTGACTTTTAGACAGTCATAAAGACTTTGATTCACTTTATGTAAATTTTCTGATTTGTACTCTGCCTTTCCTTTTTTATGTGCATCAGTACAAAATTTAGGGGCTCTACGTATTGGATTTTATCATAAGATGTGAGGAATTTAGTTCTTGATATAAATTGAATTCCCTTGTTTTGGAGATAATTGTGGTTAATATCTACAAAAATTACTACAAACTTATTGCCAGGGTTCCATTTCTGCCCATAATTTGTCAGTTTCACCTGTATTAAAATTTACTATAATTTCTGCTGGGTCTATTCCTGCTAATTGATACATTTCCAAGTATCTTTTTATAATTAACTCTGATATCTTTTCTACATTTGTTTTTTTTTTTCTTCTCTGTTTATGGTAAAGAAAAAAAAAGATCCATTCTAAGATAATATCTTCTATCTCCATTAAAATTCCTGTAGAGGAAAGCTTAGAGTATAATATGACTAGAATACAGTTCAAATGCTGATCCACATGAATGACTTTTGCAATGCATACTTCCTAGAATCTCTTTAAATCTACCACTGGCACAAGAGTCATAGAGCTTCTATCATTAGGCAATTCCTGTGAGGTTTCTCAATATATTAAGTTTGGTTGTCTGCAAAGCTCATGCTATTCCTGTCTAACTTTATAATACAATGGTGAACTTGGTTTCCTATGAATTCTTCCATCTGGGTTTAATTATCTCTACTTATTCCATTAGTAACATTTTAAAGCCTAAATCTTGGCACTCTTATCATCCAACATTTTTAGTGATAAACCAAAAAATAAGAAAATAACAATAAGCAGTATGCCAATTCTAGTTAAATTGATTATTCCTTGATGTAATTGTTTCATTTTTAAATCATATATTATGTAATCACATAGAGACCTAACTCTCCCATTATAATAGTGTTTCCTTCTTTTAATGTGTGAAAAATTTTCTCTTTTATCTAATTCCTTCCTTTAAGAATTTCCAATGTCTTTACCTATGTCTGCTGACATAGACAGTGACCTATGAAGCATAGCTGAGAGTGGCAAGTAGCAGTCCCAGCACAAGACCTGTAGAGAAAGTGGCCATGGGGTTGGAGAAGTAGAGAGAGAAGAAAGCAGAGAGGGGGGAACTACTTGAAAAACTGAATATGGGATTGTGTGAAAAAAAAAAATGTGTGGCAGCTGTGGCTTGAAGGAAAATCCAGCTGGTCTAGGCTGGGTAAGTCGTATAGCACTTGGAGCCCAGATGCTTTTAGAATTTGGGTGCTAGCTGAAGACAACTTAGGAAGGCTACAATAGGAAAATCCCAAACTCACTCAAAAACTTGGTGATAAACCAAAAACTTCACCAAGTCCAGATTTGACCTGGGCTGGTGGCTTCAAAGACATGGGCAAGCAACTTTTTCATAAATTCTTATTACAATGTGAACCAATTTATAGTGTGAATAATAAAAACCCAGACACAGATATTGTGGTTTAAGTTAAAGATCCAAAAATCAAAGCAGCCAAGCTACCAGCAAGATATTACCTCTACCAACACTGGCGAAATCCTATCCTCAATGTGGCTAGACACTAATTCCCTCAACATTGCTGGAGACAAATTTCCAGATCTTAATATCTGTTCCTTTCTAGGCTGGTGCTGGGATTATAAGCATGCACCACCACTGTTCAGCTTCTATGGATAACTAATATGGCTATTGGAATTAAAGATGCATACCACCATTCCCTGGCCTCTATGACTATGACTTGCTTTGCATTCTGTTCTCTAGGTAAGTTTTATTAGATCATAAACAATATATTACCACATCATTTTTGTGAATCTAAAAGAAAATATTAAGGTTTTTAACAATACCTGAGTGAAGTGCCTTGAATCCCAGGGATTTTGACAAACTTTTATGTTTGGTACCCAAATATAAGTATGGGAGACAATAATTTGAAATTCATAAAGAAATACACCTTCCATGAAATGAAATAGAATAAAAATGGGTAATAGAATATATACCAAAAATGAATATTGAGAAAAGTATATGAAAATATATATCCACAATTCTTGAAGCATTACTGAATAACTCAAAAGTTATTAACAATTACCATTATGGTATATATAATTAAGTATATAACAAGCGTGACATTAAATACAGGGTGACTACAATTCCATTTGTAAAAACCTTGAAACTTTTTATTTCCTTTTCTTTTTGTCTTTGCAGAAATAGCATGAGTTATAGAATAATATTATTTCCACTTTCAAGTAATTGTTTTGCTTTCAAAATATTACCTATTCACCTGTGAGAAAACATAATCTTTAATTTTTCCATTGTCAAATATTTTCAGTAGTTGGAACCAACCATCATTTATTTTCCATATACACAATGCAATTATAATGCCAGATTTTGCCTGAGAAACAATTGTTTTGTTCCTTGTAGCAAAAGTAAAAATTGGGTCTTATTAATCCATATCTATGGAATATTGAGTTAGCAATATTAAGATCATTTCTCAGTGCCATAATAATATTAATAACAAAGATATAATTCTCATTTATTTAATATTTACTTGTTATTGGGTATTTTGATAAATTGATAAACAAAGAATACCTATGCATAGTAACTTCATAGAGATTCATTTGGTAAGGTCATAGAACAACATGAGGGGAGTTTATTGTTTCTCCTTTCTGCCTTTTAATAAATATTGTGTTACAACACTTGCAATTATGTCTCTAATTTTCCAAACCATTCACGAGCCCATCCCTCTGGCAATGCAACACAGACATAATATTAGTCAGCATTCTTTAAATGGAGAAACACCCAAAAAATAAATGTATGTCAAAAGGAAACATAATATATTAGATTATACATGTTGGTCTGGGTAGTTCAACAATGGCTGTCTCAAACTACAGAACATGACCTAGTAGTTCTCTCACAAATTTGGATATTTATGTGGTGCTAACCTGGCAATACAAGAACAAAAGTTTCCTGGAAATTCCCTGGTCTCCAGCCATTGTTGGAAGCCTAAAATAGGTTCTGATTAAATTGAACGGATAAAGAATGAGAAATAGGTGGATAAAGTTGTTAGTAAGCTTGAAAATGTTTACTTCTTTCATGTTTTGTCTGGGATGTCACTTAAAGTTGAAGTTCTTATTTTTGTTGAGTCTTTCAATTTTAGTAAAGCCCCTCACAGTGGTTACCAGAAGCCTGGTTTTTATTTGGTCCAGAACCAGTCAAATTGACAATGAAGGTTAACCATCAGATACATGTAACATATATCTGTGATTGAAGTCATTGCCACATGAAATACTAATAGGATATCTGTTTATCAAATATTGTCAGATGTTTGAAAATAGTTGTGCCATGGTTCTTGGTCACTCTTTGACTTAGAATAATACTTTGAGAACTTTCCAGTTTAATTTGATGAATAATTACAGTCATTTAACTGAAATATATTTAATAAGTCATTGTACATCAGGTCATCCTTGATTGATGAATATATAGGTGATTCCCTGGCATGTGCAAAACCTCAGTATGTATCCACTGTATTTCAAACACCACACCTGGCCTCAGATCTTTGAGAAAGTACTGAGAATATTAATCAGGTACAATCAAATTTCACTAAAATCTATAAGTTTATGAGTTAAATATTGCCTGTTTTCTATTGCAATTAAGAATTTGGAAGCACTGGATATCATTACCTCTCCTTCTGTACCTACATATTAAAATCCCATTCTCATTCACTTCTCTGCAAAACAACATCTATAGCAGCCTCCCTTAGTCCCCCTACCTTCATTTCCAGTGACTGCAACAGATATTACCACCCAAACTCTCTCATCCATTTTGTTACTTTATTCCAGTTCCAACTCAACCAGCTACTCCCGACTAACCTACAGATTAGATAGTTTATTTTCAGATATTCACTTCTCCCTTCATTTCTCCAAATCCAACACCTGAGTCTCATTCACACCTGTACTGCTGACAATCTGATGAAGCCTCCTCTCATTCCTTTCTCCTATTCCCAGGGGACCACCTAAGCAGATCTTAAGGGAATTTCCCAATTGTGTGAAGCCTACACCAAGCTAGTTCAACCCCACCCCCAATCTCAGGTCATAACACCCAGAAACACATTTTGTCATCAAACTACTGCCCACACCTACCATGTCCATGGAAGAATTCCCTAACATTCAATCCTGAAATGCAAAACTCTCCTATGAACAATAAATGAAACGGAAACCAGAGTTTAATAAAAAGGCCTACCAAACAAATACAAGATCAGATATCAGTACATTGAATTAAAATATTTCCAATTATGAAACACAGTCAATAACAATCTGGACAATGTGTCACCATTAGTGCCTAGCATCCTACCATGACAGGATATGAAAATTATGGAGGCCCTTAAAGAAGAAATAAATACCTACTATAAAGAAATATTTAAAAGCACAGAAGAAAATAATTAAAAGTATTCAAAACAACAAAGTGAAATTAGAATCGATATAGATAACTTACATTGAAAAAAATCTTGAAATGAAATGAAAATTTAGAATTATGAATGGAAAACAGAGTCAAGACACATGGCTTAGTTCCTGCTCCACTGGTGGCTTAATCATGCAAGCAGCTGCCAGGAGACATGTCTACACTGTGGCCAGCAGGAAAGTCACAAGTCTATGAAGCCACATTTGCCTCTGTTTATTGTGGTCATGTGTGTTTATAAACAATTTAGAGTTTTCTCAGGTTTTATGTTAATATACATGGCTGGAATTTGGGTACCATTTGCATACAGGTTTTTTAGTCTCACCAGCCAGTTCCCAAATATCCACATGGAGACATTTTATTTATAATAAAAACTTGGTCAAAAACTTGGGCTTGTTACTAAATAGCACTTACATTTTTAATGAACCTACATTTCTTATATAAGTTATACCACATGGCTTTGTACCTTTTCTTAACACAGCATATTCATCTTGTTTCTCTCCATGTCCCTTGGTGATTTCACCCTTCCTTCTTTTCTGGGAGGTTTCATCATAAACCATTCAGTATGACTAAGATCAACAACAAAGTGATGGCTCATACTGCTGAGAATGTAGAGCATGGGCAACTGCCATTCATTGGTGGGATTTGAAGTGCATACAATCTCTCATGGAAATCAGTGTTCTAGATCATCAAGAAGATGGGAATCAATACACTCCAGAATTGAACTATGCCACTCTTGAGTACATACCCAAAGGATTCATCATCCTATCATTAGAGACATTTTCTCATCCATGATTATCCTTTTGTATTCATAATAGACAAAAATTGGAAACTAACTAGATGTACCTCAGTAGAAGAATGAAAAAAGAAAATTTGATATTTCTACTCTATTCAGTATTATACCATTGCAAAAATCAATAGCATTATGAAATTTTTAGGTAAATGAATAGAACTAAACCAAAATCATTCCGAATAAAGCATCCTAGAGCCAGAAGGAAGTATTGTGTGCATTTCCTTATAAGTGGGTATTAGTTGTTAAGTCAATGATAACAAATTTACAATATATAGAACCAGAGAGAGAGAGTGATCTGTAGTAAGTAACTAGAGAAAATATACAGACCTCATTAAGAATGGTAAATATGTTACATACTTATGGTTCGATACGTGGCTGTAATTGGTTGTTCAGTAAGAAACAGAATGGAAAAGAGGATTGTGAGAGACAGTTAGTGGAGAGACAGGCAAATTTAAGGGGGATTTGGGTGTTAGTCTGAAAACCTAGTACAGTAGATATTTTAAAAAAAATATGGATGCATGAAGGTGATCTAATGAACTTGCCAAAAATTTGGGACAGAAAGCTCCAAGTATTTGTCTCTTGTAGAATTTGATTACCTATGATTGAGGTATTGGCCAAAGAGGCTCGATGGGTATCTCTAAAAAACCTAGGATGTTGACAAGACTATAAGTTGTTTTCCACAATCTGAGAACAAGTCTCCTTCTTAAAAACCTTGACTATACAGAATACCGATGTTGAACAGGTAATTACATTGTGTCTCAATTCCTATATTTCACTATCTTTTATAAAGGAAGGTACTCTACATAGTACCAAAAGAGAAATGTAAACATCAAGCCTGCCACAAAACCTTTATTGAAAATGGTGTAGTACCTTAAAGATGTGTTAGGGCAATGGTGACACAAAGCTTTTGGGAATATCCACCAAATAAATTATTTGATGTAAGACACTCCTGACAACATGGAATCTATACCTGACACCGATTGTGTTACTTAGAATGAGATACTAGAATCCCCAGAGACTATTAGTCTTAAGACAAAGCAAAAGTTTGTGATAAAATTCCTAATGATATTCTGCATTAAAGTTTCCAAATGTCAACTTGACATAAGTTAAATTCATGTGAGAGATGATAACCTCAATTAAGAAAGTGCCTCCATCAAATAAGGCACTATGCAAACCTGCAGGGATTTTTTTTTAATTAGAGATTGATGGGGGAGGTCTAGGACCATTGTGGATGAGATCATCTGTGGCCTTCTCTTCCTGAGTTCTACAAGAAAGCAGTTTGAGCAAGCAAATATGTAGCATGCATCCATTTCCTCTGCATCAATTCCTGTCTTAAGTTTCTGTCCTTGTTTGAATCCCTGTCCAGAATTCTGTCAATGATAAACAGAGATGAGCAAGTATAAGCTGAATAAACCCCTTCTTCACCTTGCTTTTGGTCAGGGTGTTCCATCATAACAATAGTAACCCAGACTAATACAGCCAATCTCATAGAAGCTTCCTTCTCCAACAGATGTTAAAAAATATAGTGATTCACAGCCAGACATTAAGAGAGTGAGAGTCCTTGGAAAACTAATCCCCAAATGGGTATTTCCATCTAAGCTCAGGGAAAGTGACTGAAGAATTATGAAAAGTATAAGAACCAGAGATGTTGGAGTTATGGTAGGGTTTTTCCTGCAGGTCTGGTCCCACTGCCACTCCAGCCCCAAATAACACACAGAGAAACTCTATTAGATCTAATTCTGTAGGCCTGTTACTAATTTCTTATCAGCTAGCTCTGTCTTAAATATTAACCCATTTCAATTAATCTAAGTACTTCTATGTGGTCTTTTCTTACCAGAGAGAGGGGCTGGCTCCGTCTTCTATCTTGAATCTCCTCCCTCCTACTTCATCACTATTCCTAGTATCCTAGTCCTGCCTGTCTTGCTTTGCTATTGGCCAACAGTGCTTTATTCATAAACCACAAAGAGAAACATATTTACAGAATGACATCTACCATCATTTCCTCTTTCTGTTTAAAATAATAAAAGAAGGATTTCATCCTAAGCATAGCAAAATATATCACACAACAGTTATCAAATAAGAATCACAGTTAACAATATTTAGTCCAAGAACATTTAGTAATATTTAAAGGAATATCCCTTCCTCTATCCTACCTTTGTGAATCTAAAGTCCTTTATGAAACTTATCTTTAATTCTAACTATGGGAATCTATAACCATAACTATCTTTCTTCAACTCCATCAAAGACCACAGAATGGTAAAATTTAAACTCTAGAAATGATGGAGACAACTTGCCTGGTCAGTCACCCGAAGATCTTGTGTAAAATACCATCTTCAGCCTATAGACTATAGTGTGTCTGGCAGACTCCTCAGCAAAGCAGGAAACTTTAAACTGTCCATCTGTATTGGGGATTTGTCAGTCATTTTTTTCTGTGTCCAGCACACTGTCTTCCAGAAACTTCCATGAAGCAGGAATCCTGTAGCAATGTCCATCTTCATCTTGTATCAGCAGTCACTTTTCTGTGTGTCCTGCATGTCCAGTTATACAGCATAAAGACAAACAGTCCAGTAAGGAGCACTATCTTGTCCAAATGGCTAGTCTTGCCACATTGGAAGCAAACTCCATTACGAGTTACTTTGATGTCCATCTTCCTTTCTGACACAGGTGGTATTCCTCAGAGCAGTTATGATTCACTGTTAAGAAAAACCCTAAACTGCCCTGATCCTGCTGCTCCTGTCTCCTGTCCCCATCAAGAGCACCCTTGAAGCTCTGATACACCCCCACCCATCCCCACCGTGAGCCTGCCCCCCCTACCCTGTGCCCTACACTACCCATGGTCCTGCCACACTGGTTGAGTACTGGGACAGAGGGTGGAAACAACAGTCCACCCTACTTCAGAGACTTCTCAGAGCAACTCTGAACAAAGGAGACCTGACTATCCACACGGGACCACCCATAATTTCCAACTCCTTGGTCTATGACCCCATATCCAGTTGTCTGCTGGAGTCCCAGGTCACTCCCACAGATCCGCCTATCTCTGCGGAACCACTGGGAGTACCTGCTGGCATCTTCTACTGGATCCTCATCCTTGACCTCATCCTGGGTCCCTGTCTGCAGAGAAACCTCCTAGAGAGATTGAACCACACAGAGCTACAAATAATGAAGCTCAGACCCACATAAGCCGACCAGGGAAGTACCATAGAGAGAGGGGGAGACCCCACCAACACCTACTGGAAGAAGCTATGGGAAGAAGGTAAAACAAGAGAACACCTAACAACAGAAAGACAAGCATGACAACACCAGAATCTAGGGAAACTACACCAACTAGAATGGAACACAACAACAAAGCAGAGGAAGCAGAAGGGAACTACTTAAAAATTACCATCATAAAAATGATAGAGGTCCTCAAAGAAGATGTGAGAAAATCCCTTAAAGATATGGAGGAAAAAACAAACAACTAAGTGGAAAAAATGGACAAATTCCTTAAGAAAAGTACAGAAAGCCAAGAAAAAACAATTAAGAAGGTGAAGGAAACAGTTCAAGACTTGAAATCTGAAATAGAGAAAATAAAGGCAACACAAACTGAAGGAATGCTGGAAATAGAAAAACTGGGAAAAAAATCGGCAACTACAGACACAAGCATAACCAACAAAATTCAAGAGATGGAAGGGAGAATCTCAGGAGCAGAAGATAAACTAGAAGAAATAGATTCATCGACCAAAGAAAATCATAAATCCAACAAATCCTTAACACAACACATCCAGGAAATGTGGGACACCATGAAAAGGCCAAAGCTAAGAATAATAGGCATAGAGGAAGATGAGGAAGCCCAGCTCAAAGGTGCCAAAAACATATTAAAAAAATCATCGAGGAAAACTTTCCAAATCTGAAGAAGGACATGGCCATGAAAGTACAAGAAGCATATTAATCAGTAATAGGCTAGACCAAAGAAAAAAGACCCCTTGACATATAATAATCAAATCACGTAGCATACAGAATAAAGAAAGAATATTAAGAGCAGCGAAGGAAAAAGGACAGGTAACATATAAAGGCAGACCTATCAAAATTACATCTGATTTCTCCATGGAAACCCTCAAGGCCAGAAGGTACTGAATAGATGTTCTAAAAGTATTAAGAGTACACGGATACAAAATAGGCTACTATATCCAGCAAAATTCTCAATCACTATAGATGGAGAAAACAAGATATTTAATGACAAAACCAGATTTTCCCAATAAGTATCTACAAATCCAGACCTACAGAAAATATTGTAAGGAAAACTCCAACTCAAGGAAGGTAACTATGCCCATAAAAATGTAAGCAACAGATAATCCAACTACACCAGAAACCAAGGATAAATCAGAACTAATATATTCACAATACCACTGCCTAAAACAAACCTAAATCAAACAAGCATCAACAATTAATGGTCCTTACTCATCCTCAACATTAATGGTCTTAACTCACCTATAAAAAGACACCAGCTAACAGAGTGGATCCGAAGACAGAATCCATCCTTCTGCTGCATATAAGAAACACATCTAAGCTTCAAAGATAAACATTACCTCAGGGTAAATAGTTGGGAAAATATTTTTCAATCAAATGGAAATATTCAGCAAGCAGGCATGGCTATCCTAATATCTAACAAGTTAGACTTCAAACCATAATTAATCAAAAGAGATGAAGACAGTCATTTCATATTCGTCGCAGGAGAAACAAAGTCTCAGTTCTGAACATCTATGCCTCTAATACAAGGTCACCCACATTCGTAAAAGAAACACTACTAAAACTCAAAGCTCATATAAAACCTCACACACTTATAGTGGGAGACTTCAATACACCACTCTCAACACTAGACAGAACCACAAATCAGAAACTCAACAAAGAAAGAAAACAACTAAAAGAAGTTATGTCTCAACTGTGTTTACAGACATCTATAGAACATTCCATCCAAAGAAAAAAGAATATACCTTCTTCTCTGCTTCACATGGAACCTTCTCTAAAATCGACCACATACTAGGTGACATAACAAACCTCAACAGATACAAGAGAATAGGAATAGTCACCTGTATCTTATCGGACCACCATGCTTTAAAATTGGGATTCAACAACAACACAAATAGCAGAAAACCTGCAAACTCATGGAAACTGAACTATGTGCAAATGTACTACTCCTGGGTCTAAGAAGAAATAAAGAAAGAAATTAAAGACTTTCTAATATTCAACGAGAATGAGGACACAACATAACTGAACTTATGGGACACCTAGAAAGGAGTGCTACAAAGGAAGTTCTTTGCACTAAGTGCCCATATGAAGAAAACAGAGGATAGTCACATAATAGAATTAACAGCTCAACTGAAAGCCTTAGAAAAGAGAGAAGCAAATTCACCCCCTTGGAGTAGACGCCAGGAAATAATAAACTTGATGGCTGAAATCAACAAAATAGAAACCAGGAAAACAATACAAAAATCAATGCAATGAAGAGTTCGTTTTTTGAGAAAATCAACAAGATAGACAAACCTTTATCCAAATTAATGAAAAAGGAGAGAGAGAACATGCAAATTAACAAAATCAGAAACCAAAAGGGGAACATAACAACAGACAGAGAAGAAATCCAGACAATTTTCAGGTCATACTTTGAAAATCTCTATTCCACAAAAATTGAAAATTCAAAGGAAATGGACAAATTTCTGGATAACTATCACATACCAAATTTAAATTAAAAACAAACAAACAACTTAAATAGACCTATAACTGAAATAGAAGCTGTTATTGAAAGCCTTCCAACCAAAAAAAGTCCAGGGCCAGATGGATGAATTCTACCAGACATTCAAGTAAGAACTAATACCACTACTCCTCAAACTGTTCCACAAGATAGAAACAGATGGTTCATTGCCAAAAAATAACCTTGGTACCCAAGCCTCACAAAGACACAACTAATAAAGAAAACTACAGACCAATATCCCTGATGAACATTGATGCAATAATACTCAATAAAATACTGGGAAATTCATCCAATATGACCAAGTAGGCTTCATCCCTAGAATGCAGGGATGTTTTAACATACGAAAATCTATCAACGTGATATACCATATAAACAAACAGAAAAAGAAAAACCATATGATTATCTCCGAGATGCAGAAAAAGTCTTCGACAAAATTCCACACCCTTTCATGATAAACGTCTTGTAGAGGTCAGGGATAAAAGGAACATACCTAAACATAATAAGAGCAATATACAGAAAACCAACTGCCAACATCAAACTGAATGGAGAGAAACTTAAGCCAATTTCTCTAAAATCAGGAACAAGACAAGGCTGTCCTCTCTCTCCATATCTCTTCAGTATTGTACTAGAATTTCTAGCTAATGCTATAAGAAAACAAAAGGAGATCAAGGGGATCCAAATTGGAAAGGAAGAAGTCAATCTGTCTCTATTTGCAGATGATATGATAGTTTATATAAGCGACCCAATAAACTATACCAGGGAACTCCTACAGCTGATAAACACCTTCAGCAAACTAGCAGGATACAAGATAAACTCAAAAAATCAGTAGCCCTACATTTTTCAGATGAAAAAGAGACAGAGAAAGAAATCAGAGAAACATCACCCTTTACAATAGCTACAACTAACATAAAGTATCTTGGTGTAATGCTTACCAAACAAGTAAAAGACCTATATAATAAGAACTTTGTGGCTCTAAAGAAAGAAATTAAAGAAGATACCAGTTAATGGAAAGATCTCCTATGCTCTTGGATAGGTAGTATAAACATAGTAAAAAATGGCAATCTTACCAAAAGCAATATACAGATTCATTACAATCCCCATTAAAATCCCACCACAATTCTTCACCCTCCATGGGGAATGTGTTCACAAAGTCCTTTTGTGCACCAGGGATACATCCTGGCTCCACAGCCTGAGGTCTCTTAGACTGCTCAGTCCTTCTGGCTGAGACCCATATTCAGGGGGGCCTGAGTCAGTCCCATGCTGGCTTCCCAGCTATCAGTCTAGTGGCCATTAGCTCCTCCTTGTTCAGGTAATCTGTCTCTATGTACTTCTGCCGCGTGATCTTGTCCTCTCCATCTGCTTCTGGGTTCTAGTTCTACTCAGTGTTTATATATGGGTGTTTGCTCCTATTTTAAACAGGCATTAGTTGAGGGCTCCATGGAGAAATTAGTTGTTGATCTCACTCTCCGGGAAGGGCATTTATGATAGCCTTTCCACTGAAGCTGAGATTGTTAGTTGGGAACAGTCGTGTAGTTCTCTTGACTTTTGTTTGTGTTCAATTTTATCTTCAAACCAATATTGGCTCCCTCTTTTATGTTCTCTCTCTCTCTTTGTGTCTCTCTTTCCTGTCTTCTATTCCAAACCAGGCTCATTCTTCCTGGTCGCACATGTTTTCCTTTCCTCCCCCTCATTTTCTCTTACTTCTCTCTCCATTCGCTGTCCTCCCCCACTTCACCTGAGCTCTGGGGGACTTGTCCCTTCCCAGTTCTGTGAGGGACTTTATATGAAATTCTTAGAATACACCTTGTATCCTAGTTCATCTGGTGATGTGAATTATAGGATGGTGATCATTTGATCTAGGTCTAAAATCCATATATGAGTGAGTACATACTGTGTTCCTCTTTTTGTGACTGGGTTACCTCATTCAGGATGGTTTCTTCAAGTGCCATCCACTTGCCTGCGAATTTCAAGACACCATTATTTTTTTCTGCAGAGTAGTATTCCATTGTGTAGATGTGCCACATCTTCATTAACCATTTTTCAATTGAGGGGCATCTAGGTTGCTTCCAGATTCTTGCTGGAGAGCACCAGTTTCCAGTGAGATCCCACTATCCTTCAAATTCTTCTCAAGTTCCAGCTCAGCCCTTGCCCTCTTCAGCCAGCTATTGGACAGAGCTATTGGCCAGAGCAATTGGCCAGAGGACCACTGTGAGTACCTGCTTACATCTTCTGGATCTTCATCCTTGACCCCATTCCTGGATCCCTGTCTGCGGAGAAACCTTCTAGAGAGCTTGGACCACACAGAGCTACAGATAATGAACCTCAGATCCACATAAGCCCATCAGAGAAGTACCATAGAGAGAGGGGAGATACACCACCAACACCTACTGGAAGAAGCTATGGGAAGAAGGCAATACAAGAGAACACCTAATAACAGAAAACAAACATGACACCACCAGAATCTAGGGAATCTACACCAACTAGAATGGAACACAACAACAAAGCAGAGGAAACAGAAGGGTACCACTTAAAAATTACCATCATAAAAATGATAGAGGCCCTCAAAGTAGATGTGAGAAAATCCCTTAAAGAAATGGAGGAAAAAACAAACAAAAAAGTGGAAGAAATGAACAAATTCCTTAAGGAAAGTACAGAAAAATATATGTCTTATTCAAAAGAATATTCTGGAAAATATGAATGCTACTTCATTTTCTATTCTTATGAAGTTCACCATCGGGAATTGTATACAAAAATATCTAATTTATGTACTGTTCGTGTATTCTTCCATTTACTTGGTAACAGTCATTACATATCTGGCATTTCACCTATTTTAATGATGACTATAATCTCTTCTGACTTTCACTCTTCCTCCTTTGTAGATTAAAACAGATCTAGCAGACTATATCTTAGTTAACATGAGAGAAGAATACATAAAACAAGGTGACTTGTTGGCAAAACAAATCAGCTAGGTAAACATTCTTCATTAGAGGGATAATAGATGTTTTGTTCAAGGCAAGGTGCTGTCACAAAAGCTGACAGAGGAAGCTAACTCCTTTATTTTTTCTGACCCTAATTCTTCTAATCTGAATCTTATGATAGCAGCAAGGAGGAGCTATAGATAATGTGTCTGAAGCCCATCTGTTATAGAGATATATTCAGACAGTTAGATCACTGAATTACTCCAATGTTGGAACTTTAAGTTGACTAAAGTTAGAGAGTCACTATTTTATTATTCCCTAATATTATTTTAGCTAATATTTTTATGTTATTGTTCACATTGCTGCATAAAATAATTGTTTCCTGGCTTTATTATTAGTTGTTTTAAAAAATAATCCTATATGGAATGATAATATACTACAAGTTCATATGTCATCAAATAACTTATAATAAATATAATTCTAGAAAAAGATTATCTACTTGTAGCACAGATGCTTTCCTGATGTATGGGCTTGGCCACATGATTTTAGATATTTCGATTTTATAGGATTTGCCCACATAATAACATTCCAGTAATTCAATGTAGTGAGTACAAGGTTGGACAGATAGAGAACAGAAGTTGAAATTAAGGATAACTTATGCTTATCATGTATAAATCAAAAATATTTTTTCCATTGAGAATTTGGGCTTGGCTGGTCCTAACTACCATATGTATTTTTAAGAAATTGAGAAATAAAACATAGTATGGTTCCTTAGCTTCATAAGGCCCCAGTAACATATTTTCCTTTCTTGGTTCCATTTTAAAACTTAGGTGTCATTGATTAAAGTCCACTATAGTCATATAAGAGAATTAATAGTGCAACTGAAAGCCTTAGAACAGAGAGAAGCTAACTCACCCACTAGGAGTAGATGCCAGGAAATAATCAACTTGAGGGCTGAAATCAACAAAATAGAAACCAGGAAAACAATACAAAAAATTAATGCAACAAAGAGTTGGTTTTTTGAGAAAATCAACAAGATTGATAAACCTTTATCCAAATTAACGAAAAAGCAGAGACAGAACATGCAAATTAACAAAATCAGAAACGAAATGGGGAACATAACAACAGACACAGAGGAAATCCAGACAATTTTCAGGTCATACTTCGAAAATCTGTATTCCACAAAAATTGAAAATTCAAAGGAAATGGACAAGTTTCTGGATAACTATCACTTACCAAAATTAAATCAAGAACAGACAAACAACTTAAATAGACCTATAACCCGAAATGAAACAGAAGCAGTCATCGAAAGCCTTCCAACGAAAAAAAAGTCCAGGGCCAGATGGATTCAGTGCAGAATTCTACCAGACATTCAAGGAAGAATTAATACCACTACTCCTCAAACTGTTCCACAAGATAGAAACAGAAGGTTTATTGCCAATCTCTTTTTATGAGGCCACAATAACTTTGGTACCCAAACCTCACAAAGACACAACTAAGAAAGAAAACTACAGACCAATATCCCTGATGAACATCGATGCAAAAATACTCAATAAAATAATGGCAAACCGAATTCAAAAATACATCAGAGAAATCATCCACTATGATCAAGTAGGCTTCATACCTGGATTGCAGGGATGGTTTAACATACGAAAATCTATCAACGTGATCCACCATTTAAACAAACGGAAAAAGAAAAACCATATGATTATCTCCCTACATGCAGAAAAAGCCTTCGATAAAATTCAACACCCTTTCATGATAAAGGTATTAGAGAGGTCAGGGATAACAGGAACATACCTAAACATAATAAGAGCAATATACAGCAAACCAACTGCCAACATCAAACTGAATGGAGAGAAACTTAAGCCAATTCCTCTAAAATCAGGAACAAGACAAGGCTGTCCTCTCTCTCCATATCTCTTCAATATCGTACTAGAAGTTCTAGCTAATGCTATAAGAAAACAAAAGGAGATCAAGGGCATCCAAATTGGAAAAGAAGAAGTCAAACTGTCTCTATTTGCAGATGATATGATAGTTTACATAAGCGACCCAATAAACTCTACCGGGGAACTCCTACAGCTGATAAACACCTTCAGCAAACTAGCAGGATACAAGATAAACTCAAAAAAATCAGTAGCCCTATTTTTTTCAGACGACAAAGAGGCAGAGAAAGAAATCAGAGAAACATCACCCTTTACAATAGCCACAAGCAACATAAAGTATCTTGGTGTAACGCTTACCAAACAAGTAAAAGATCTATATAATAAGAACTTTGTGACTCTAAAGAAAGAAATTAAAGAAGATACCAGAAAATGGAAAGACCTCCCATGCTCTTGGATAGGTAGGATAAACATAGTAAAAATGGCAATCTTCCCAAAAGCAATCTACAGATTCAATGCAATCCCCATTAAAATCCCACCACAATTCTTCACCGACCTTGAAAGGATAATAATCAACTTTATATGGAAAAACAAAAGACCCAGGATAGCCAAAACAATCCTATACAATAAAAGAACATCAGGAGGCATCACCATTCCTGACTTTAAGCTCTACTACAGAGCTATAGTTCTGAAAACAGCCTGGTATTGGCATAAAAATAGACAGGTAGACCAATGGAATCGAATTGAAAATCCTGATATTAATCCACGCACCTATTAACACCTGATTTTCGACAAAACAGCTAAAATTATACAATGGGGCAAAGACAGCATCTTCAACAAATGGTGCTGGCACAATTGGATGAGGGTGTGTAGAAGACTGCAGATAGACCCATGTCTGTCGCCATGCACAAAACTCAAGTCCAAATGGATCAAAGACCTCAACATCAATCCAGCCACATTGAACATCTTAGAAGAGAAAGTAGGAGGTACCCTTGAACAAATTGGTATAGGAGACCGCTTCTTGAACATAACTCCAGGGGCACAGACACTGAAAGAAACAATTAATAAATGGGACCTCTTCAAACTTAGAAGCTTCTGTAAGGCAAAGGACACAGTTGACAAGACCAAACGGCAGCCCACTGACTGGGAAAAGATTTTCACTAATCCTATATCCAACAAAGGGCTGATCTCCAAAATATACAAAGAACTCAAGAAACTAGTCAACAAAACACCAAATAACCCTATTAAAAAATGGGGTACAGAACTGAAGAAAGAATTCTCAATGGAGGAAATCAAAAAGGCTGAAAGACACTTAAGAAAATGCTCCACATCCTTAGCTATCAGGGAAATGCAAATCAAAAGAACTTTGAGATACCATCTTACCCCTGCCAGAATGGCTAAAATTAGAAACACCAGTGATGACTTATGTTGGAGAGGATGTGGAGAAAGTGGAACACTCCTCCACTGCTGGTGGGAGTGCAAACTCATACAGCCACTTTGGAGATCAGTATGGCGGTTCCTCAGGAAAATGGGAATTAGTTTACCACAGGACCCGGCAATCCCCCTCTTAGGCATATACCCAAAGGATTCACATCAAAGCAACAAAGACATCTGTTCAACTATGTTCATAGCAGCACTATTTGTAATAGCAAGAACCTGGAAGCAACCTAGATGCCCTTCAATTGAAGAATGGTTAATGAAGGTGTGGCACATCTACACAATGGAATACTACTCTGCAGAAAAAAATAATGGTATCTTTAAATTCGCAGGCAAGTGGATGGCACTTGAAGAAACCATCCTGAATGAGGTAACCCAGTCACAAAAAGAGGAACACAGTATGTACTCACTCATATATGGATTTTAGACCTAGATCAAATGATCACCAGCCTATAATTCACATCACCAGAGGAACCAGGATACAAGTTGTATTCTAAGAGATTCATATAAAGTCCCTCACAGAACTGGGAAGGGGACAAGTCCCCCAGACCTCAGGTATAGTGGGGGAGGACAGCTAATGGAGAGAGAAGTAGGAGAAAATGAGAGGGAGGAGAGGAAGGCATGTGCGACCAGGAGGATTGAGCCTGGTTAGGAATGGAAAATAGGAAAGAGAGAGAGAGACAGAGACAGAGAGAGAGAACATAAAAGAGGGAGCCAATATTGGTTTGAAGATAAAGTTGAACACAAAGAAAGGCCGTGGGAACTACAAGACTGCTCCCAACTAACAATCTCAGCTTCCGTGGAAAGGCTATCATAAATGCCCTTCCCCGGAGAGTGAGATCAACAACTAACTTCTCCATGGAGTCCTCAACTAATGCCTGTTGAAAACAGGAGCAAACACCCATACATAAACACTGAGTCAAACTAGAACCCAGAAGCAGATGGAGAAGACAAGACCATGCGGTAGAAGTACATAGAGACAGCTTACCTGAACAAGGAGGAGCTAAGGGCCACTAGACTGATAGCTGGGAAGCCAACAGGGGTCTGACTCGGACCCCCCTGAATATGGGTCTCAGCCAGAAGGTCTGAGCAGCCTAAGAGACCTCAGACAGTGGAGCCAGGATGTATCCCTGGTGCACAAAAGGACTTTGCAAACATATCCCCCATGGAGGGATAACTGCCTTATCCTAGAGATAGGAGAGAAGCCCTAGTCCCTACTTCACAGGACCTGTCAGATCTACATGACCCCAACTGGATGGCATTCCCCTACATATTGTATTGTGGTTGGGGGTTGGGAAGGGAGGGTGTTTAGAGTGCATGGGAGAGGGTAGAGAGGGCAAAAGGGAGGGAAGGAGGGAGGAAGGGTTTGGGGGGAGGGAGGGAGGGAGGGAGAGGGAACTGGGATCGACATGTAAAATAATAAAAAAAAAAAAAAAAAAACAAAAAAAAAAAAAAAAAAAAAAAAAAAACGCTTTGACTCCAAAATTTAAGTTGAAGAACAAGTTACTGGGGAAAAGTATTTCTATTTTTGTTTCCACAGAAAATGAAAAGATGTGGATTCCTTCCAGACTAATGTGGTTTGATCACACCAGACCGCCTGAACCAGAGTACAAGCTGATCCTACATTCCAAACAGCTGGACAAAACAGCCCTACAGACTACAGCTAGGATATCTGAATCTTCTTCGAATCCCCCAAGACAGCGCCCCTTACCAGCAGGAAGTAGTTTGGAAAGAAGGACGCCCAAATTCCCAAATATTGTGCATAAATGTTTGTTTTCATTTAATTGGACTTTGTTATATAAAATTAAATAAAAAATACTCTATATGCATAAAAAAAAAAAGAATAAGAGAGTGACACTGGGTGCCAACTTTCATATAAAGATGCAAAAAAAAAAAAAAATAAAGTCCACTATTAAAGATTGTATTTTCAAGATCTGAGGATTTTCTATATTTAATTTTAAGATTTTTATTATATTTTTATTTTTTAAAACAATTTATATTTATATTCCTCTCAACCTTGACTTCCCTAATATTCTCCTCTTCCCTAGACAGCCAAATATGGGTTTCTGTAAAACTACCAAACAAATACAGAATAAAACCTCTTAAAACCAAGAAAACAAAATAAAAATTATTCTAAAATAAAACCTAAAGAAATACAAACAAGAACAAAACCACTAAATTAGAACCAAAGCAGTGCAGAGAAAAAAACATTGTAGAATCTATTATATGCTGATTAACTACTCCAAAATTTGAGTCTAAGGACAGGTTACTAGGGAAAGTGATTTCTAGTTTTGTTTCCACAAAAAAATGAAAAGCTGTGGATTCTTTCCAGACTAACATGGTTTGATCAAGCAAGACCCCAGAAGCAGTGTTCCAGGTGATCCAACATTCAAAACCGTTGGGACAAGAGAGCCTTTTAGACAACAGCCAAGATTTCTGTGTCTTCTTAGGATCCCGATGAAAGCAAACCCTAACAGCAAGAAGCAGTTTGGAAAGAATGATGGCCAAATTCCCAAATATTGTTTATAAATTTTGTTTTCTTTTAAATGATGTTGGTTATAAATGATTAATGACCACAACCAATCTTTTTAAATGTAAAAAGGGGATTATGGTACATATATGAACGATTTGTTTTAAAATGGATTTTCATTTATTGATACAATTCAAGGTCAATTTTGTGATATATATATATATATATATATATATATATATATATATATATTATATGTCTCCTCATGTTTAGATATTGTATTTATACAGCTCATTTAGAAATGTAATGTATAATTTACTACAGATTATAGACATTTACCTATGATAGGCAAAACTTGACATCTCACATCATAGTGTTAAGTTATTTAGGTTTTCAAGATATATTTGAGGTGAATAGGCATTCTTGAAAACATTCAAAGACCTACAGAATATAGCATGTAAAACGGTTTAGGGTTTTTCTTTTATTTATTTTTTTATTTTATATAACCAAATCCATTTAAATGAAAACAAACATTTATAGACACTATTTGGAAATTTGGGCATTGTTCTTTCCAAACTACTTCCTGCTGGTAAAGGACGCTGTCATGGGGGATTAGAAGAAGATTCAGAAATCCTGGCTGTACGCTGTCAGGCTGCTTTGTCCAGCTGTTTTGAATGTAGGATCACCTGGTACTCTGTTTCAGGCAGTATGGCTTGATCAAACCACATTAGGCTGGAAGGAATTCACATCTTTTCATTTTCTGTGAAAAAAAAAATAGAAATTCTTTTCCCCAGTAACTTGTCCTTGAATTTCAATTTTGGAGTCAAAGCATTTATTTTAATTTATTATTTAAATGTCGATCCCAGTCCCCTCTCCCTCCCTCCTTCTCATGCTCCCTCCCTCCCTTTTACCCTGTCTGCCCTCTCACATGCATTCTAACCAACCTCCCCTCCCATTCCCCCCACCCCAATTCCATATGTAGGGGAATGCCATCCAGTTGGGGTCATGTAGATCTGACTGGTCATGTGAAGTAGGGACTAGGTCTTCTCTCCTGTCATCCCTCCATGGGGGATGTGTACACAAGGTCCTTTTGTGCACCAGAGATACATCCTGGCTCCACTGTCTGAGGTCCCTTAGACTGCTCAGTCCTTCTGGCTGAGACCCATATTCAGGGGGCCTGTGTCAGTCCCATGCTGGCTTCCCAGCTATCAGTGTGATGGCCTGTTAGCTCCTTGTACAGGTAAGCTGTCTGTATGTGTTTCTGCTGCCTGGGCTTGTCCTCTCCCTCTGCATCTGAGTTCTACTTCGACTCAGTGTTTATGTATGGGTGTTTGCTCCTGTTTCCCACAGGCATTAGATGAGAGCTCCATGGATGAGTTAGTTGTTGATCTCAAAATCCAGGAAGGGCATTTATGGTAGCCTTTCCATAGAAGCTCAAATTGTTAGTTGGCAGCAGTCTTGTAGTTCTCTAGACCTTTCTTTGTGTTCAATTTTATCTTCAAACCAATATTGGCTCCATCTTTTATGCTCTCTCTCTCTCTCTCTCTCTCTCTCTCTCTCTAAATCATACAATAGAATATGATTTTCCTTATAGAATATTTTTAAATTCATTTATATTCAGACCCAATTTTTCCCTTCCCCTTCTCTTCCAACTCCATTTTCCTATGTTTGTCCCTAATGACACACAACCCTCTATTTCCATTCAGAAGAAGAAAGATTCCCATGGGTGTCTGCAACACAAGCCATATCAAGTTGAGTTAGGGATAATCACCTTTCTTTGTATTTAGCTTGGTGAAGGCAAATCAGCCTAATGAATATGTTTTCAAGTGGCAGCCAAAGCATGAGGGAGAACAAGACCCAGCAATACCATGCTTTGGCATATACAAAAATAATGCTCAATCATACCATAAGGGCACTTCCTCAACAATTTTTATAGTGGCTTCATTTGTTACAGCCAGAACTTGAAAACAACGTAGATGCCCCTCAATGAATGGACAAAGAATATGTGGTACCTTTTTTTTTTTTTTTTTTTTTTTTTTTTTTTTTTTTTTTCACAGCGGAGTATAACCCAGGTATTAAAACACTTACATAAGGGAATTTGAAAGCCAATGGATGAATTAGAAAACAAAATCATGAGTGATCTGAATGAGACCCAGAAGACAAGTATGGTATCTACTTACTTGTAAGTGGATATTAATTGTAAAAGTTAACCATTTTACAACCCACAGAAATTAAAGAGGCTTGATAAATTTGATGCAAATAGCCTGGTCTCAATGAATAAGGAAGGACTTGAGCTACCAGAAAATGATGAAGGTAAGAAAATTGAAAAGAACAAGGGAAAGGTTGACAATTTCTACAAGCTCATGCGGGAAATCTTGTATCAAGGATGAGAAGGTGACAATCTCTCACAGGCTTGTGTTTTTACTCGGTTGCCTTGTGACAAGCACCAGTAAATGAATTGCCAACATGGAACAGATCATGAAAGCCCTGGAATTTAGACAAAACTCTACAATTGGGACAACTGATGGCCAAATATAATCAAGAGAGAAATCATAGCTTACCCATTGTAGAGACTCTATGGCATAAGGCCAAGGTATACAAAAGTGACAAAATTGTAAAGGACATGGTGGTGGCCCACTGGTTTTTCACTTGACTTGAGGATCCCCCAAATCCTCACATTCCAACCACATCAACAACATGATCAAACTAGTCTTGGGCACTGAAGAACATGAGATGACAAGATAGAATTATACCACTGAGAAGACCATGGCCTCTGTTAGTTTCTCTGTGACTCCCCTAGCTGCCTTTACTTTCGTAGATAGCACTCTGTTCATACCTGGAGGGTCTTTTCTAACCTGTCTTTGTGTCTTAATACAAAACACAAAACAAAAAATAAACAAACAAAAAAAAAAAAATCAAAAAAAAAAAAAAAAAAAACACTCCCACTTACTAGCAGGGTTGAATAATATATATATATATATATATATATATATATATATATATATATATTGTTATATTGTTTGATTTTTTGTTCTGAAATTAAAATCATACAAGATTAAAAATGTAAGTATAAATAAATATAAAAGATATCAACCCTAGGTAATTTAAGAAATCATGGAATGGGAAGTATCTCTCCCCTTATTTAGAGGAAGCTAAGTGACTGGTTTATCAAAATGAAAAGTTCTACAGCTGTATTCAAAGAACACTAAGATGTGCTAGTGTACAAAAACATGATTTTACCATATGATATCTATGACATACAGTTTTGTAAGTGGTCTAAGGCTTAAGAGTATCCACTACTACATAAAAGACTGAAAGCAGTGATCTCTTGTCGTTTCTAACCAGGACACAAAATTATGTAGGTCAGTTTCTTTGCTTAGAAAAGGACACAGATTTAACATAAGTCCTTTAAAGCCATAGGTACCACAAGTACTTTGCCAAACATATCCAATCTGTGGAAGAACTGAATATCCATCTTTAGATGGCTAAAGTTGGTGGAAATTAAGAATCTGGGGGCTACATTGGCAGATGAGCTTTGTGATGTCACTGGCTGCCAGCTATTATTAGGCACACATTTTCAGAAGCTCTTGGACAAAAGAGCCACGGCTTTGGCTGTATTAAACTTGGTTGTGTTGTGCCGTTACCAGTGGAAAAGCAGAAGTTTCAAGACGAAGCATTGTGCCCACGGGCAGTGGGAGGGCCAACTTCTTCATGTGCATAGCTCCTTTGGTTATGGATGATCTGTCACTTGAGCCTACCACCCGCAGCTATGCTGGCTTTGGCCCGATACTGACCCGCACGATGTTCCTTTTCTTCAGACTGGCCTGGTGGCTGCACAGCAACTTCCCCTCTCTATATGTCATGGCTTCAGTATGGCTCAATGTGCGCATGCAAGTTCAGATTGAACTGCTCTGAAGGTGGTCCCTTAACTTAAGGAATAACCCCAGGCTTACCACATCAAACACCTTAAAACACAACTGGTAGAAAAACCTTGAACATCAGCCTAGCAAGGGTGAAGAGGTCTGGAGGAGATGGACTTAACAAACTATTATTCGGCCTTGAGAAAATAACACTGAAGCAAAGTTGTCCAGCAGAGTTGCCTTTATGGATGAATCGGCCTTCAGTTGGAAAAAGAAAACCAAAGACTACCTGTATTTACTGTGCTTTGGAAGATCTTCACGCTGAGGTGATATTTTAGAGAGCAACTGTCCAGAGAAAGGCTGCAGAAAGCTAGACAGTCATGACAACCGAAACTCAAGGGAGAACCTGAGCGTCAGAATGACAAAACAAATCTTAAGAAATGCTACCAAGTGCTTATCTTGATGGGCCAGATGCTGAGTTAGAACCATTTTTCCTGCATTCTGAGCTGTTTATAATGTCCTATGTTGGCCTTAAAATTCTGAAAGATGAGACAATATGTGAACTTTTTGTGATCGTTTAAAGTTCATGATTTGAGGGAAATTAATAGAATACAAAAACAACAACAACAACAAATGTCAACTAACAATAATACTGGGTTTTCTGCCTGTTTGACCTTTCATATTAGTAATCTCTTCCGTGTAGTTGAAGGACCAGCAAAAGAATAAAAATTGGGTTTTTGTAAAATATTGCCTTAGATTTTTTTCTTTCATGGACATTCAGTTCCTTCATTGATTTGCATGTCTGCACAGATCTTAATCCTTGCTAAGTTAAGAAATTTTGATTATTCTGTATTTTATGTGGGAGAAAGGGTTTATATGGTTCTGTGAAAATAATTTGTTTATGTTGGTTATTTTTCTTCCATTGCTAGTTTTCATTTTGAAACAAGATCTGTGTAGCTGATCAATCAGATACAATTGTATGCTTGTATCAGATTCCACTTTCACTAGTAGTAAAGGTATGCACTGCTGCATCCAGCAATGTCCCTAGTTGCTGAGGATACACACAATTCCTCATGCTACCTTAGCAAATACTTTACTGAGTAAGCTGTCTCCACAGGTCCACTGAACATATTTTAAATTGTGCAGAACAAAATCTCAGACTGGGGAAAAACTTTTGGGCATATAATATTATATGAGAATATGACGGTTTATCATATTTTTATGTATCTCACATATCCATTCTAAAAGTCTATTGTCCCAAATAGAATTTGTTTCTGCTTCTCTATGATCAGCCAATGGAAAGGTTAGTTATATTTTTATTAAGCCATTGTCAGCTCTAAATCTATTTCATTGAAAAGTATTTATGGAAAGCAATATTTGACTTGTCTAATTTTTAAAAAGCAGTGCAAGATAGAAATACACCATACACCAGATCATGGGTGGAGGATTATTTTTTATTGAGTGAAAGTGAATGTGAAAGGGAGAGGGGGATGAAATATCTTTTACAGCAACTTTATTTTTAAAGTTAATATCTTTGCTGTTTGTTAGTAAATTTAATAAAAAAGGACATGCAATGGTATATTTGGAGGGAAATTTAAAATAAAATCTATTCGTTAGCAAAAAATAAAAAAAAATCAGTAATCCATTATTGACTACTTAAAGATGAAGACAGCTCCCTAAATTTTAACTGACACCACCCACTTAATGTTGAAATTAATGGGGAATTTATCAAGATTCAAGTATAAATGTGCCATTTATCTTAAAAAATCTTGTGTACGGCAGTGTATATGGCAAAGTTCTAAAGTATAAATTTTAGAGTGTGATAGGCAAATGATATAAATCTGTTTAATTTTCCTTTCTATGGCCCACAGTCTATATCTTTGGGTAAATGATGTTCACAATGGTAACTTGTTTTTTTTCAGTAACTCTATTTTTCATGTGTTTTTCATGTGCTTTTTATGTATGACTCTTAATTTAATATGCCAACTTCACAATGATATAATCAAAAAGCTACCTTTTCTAAAACAGATAAGGCTTTCTCTAGGAAAATATGATATTTGTGGACATGTACTAGGCACACTAATTAAGATGCATTATACCATTCATTGTCCATTGAGAGAAAATGCATTGTGTCCTATGCTCAACTCAAGTATAGAAAATATACAATGTAAATACAGAATAAATCCATAATTGCACAGCTAATTAATGTATCCCATATTCTAAAGAAACCGGCTCCTGAATCAATGTTTTACAAATGCTTAAAATGTAATAGCAAGTTTTCAAGTTACGGGATAAAGAAGGAAGATATTTGAAGTTAACTATAGGAAAAAGATTAATGGAAAAAAATCTCATTGAATTATGGAACCAATAGATGAACTAATTGATATAGGAAATTAATGATTGCTAAGCATGAGAAAACCAGTTTTCTCCAGTAATCAGCCCACTAGAAAGTTATCCACTTTGCTTTCAGTTAACGCTCCCAGAATTGAAATAAATCTTCTTGACCTACCTGGTGAATGAGAAAAAATTACTCCAGAACTCCACAGCAAGTTATACTCTGAGTTCCACATGTATGCCATGGCAGATGTTCACACACACACACACACACACACACACACACACACACACACACACAAATAAATAAAAACTAGAAGTAGTTTGGAGGGAGCGACGCCCAAATTCCCAAATATTGTGTATAAATGTTTGTTTTCATTTAATTGGACTGTTATATAAAATAAAATAAATAAAATAAATAAAATAAATAAAAACTAGACACAAGTTTAAATCTCTGAAGCTTAACCTTAAAATCTTTGAAAACAGGGTTTTCCAGATTTTTCATACTGTATCTATTTTCATTCACACCCTGTAACTCAAATGAACCAATCAATAATCAACTGTGTTTTCACACAAAGTGAGAAGTGTCTTTGTAATAACTTAATGACCTAGCAATCTAGCCTTTACTTAATTTATTTCTTAAGTGGATTATTTCAATTGTCTTATTTTAATTTAATTTTTCTTTAATATCACTTTAATATGAGTTTTTTTCTCTATCATTTTCCTGTGAAACCTGTTAATAGTAGGCATTATATGGAAACAACTCTACATAGCACTGCCATCAACAGCTCTCTAAAGGATTATTTTTAGAGAACTCTAACCAGTAAATGGTGAGATTCATGGTATGAATAAGAAAGAAAAAATTTTGAGAATGAGCCAGTGTGAAGAAAATTTAATTTAATGAAAAGATAAATAATAATGTGCTGGGAAAGGACAAAGTAGACCCAAAGCATAGGTGTGGGCTCACGATGCAAGCAAAAACTAATGTGGACATTAGCAAGGAATAATCAAAAGATAATGAGACAATTTAGGTTCTAGTTCACTTGTTGTGTCTGTGATAAACACCATGATCAAAACGCACTTGGAAAGCAAGAGGTGTATTTTATTCAATTCACCAAAGAAGTCAAATCATGAACCCAGGCAGAAATAGAGGCAGGAACCATGAAAGAGTGCACCTTACTGCCTTTCACATGCCCATGTTCTGTTAAGCTTTTCTTATAAAGATCAGACCCACCTTCCTATGGATAGAAATCCACACTTGAACTGATGGGAGAGGTCATTCTGTAAATATGTTTCTCATACTGGTTAATGAATAAAGCACTGTTGGCCAATAGGAAAGCAAGATATGCAGGACTACTATACAAGGAGGATTCGAGGAAGGAATGAGAAGTCAACATGGAGAGATTGGAGACAGCAGAACCACTGGGCCCCTCTCTCCAGTAATATAAGAACATGTGGAAATACTTAGATTAATAGAAATGCGTTAATACTTAAGGCAGAGCTAGCTGGTAAGAAACTAGTACCTGGCCAATAGCATTATAACAAATACAGAGTCTATGTGTGTTAATTGTGGCTGGCATGGTGGTGGGAACGGTGGGACCAGACCAGCGCCAGGGAAAAACATACTCATAAAATATGGCGCCGAAACGTGGCTAATAAGAACTTCCATTTAAAACTTAACAGAAGCTCAAAAAAGGGTTTTAGAAACAAACAAGAAAAAAAAAAAAAGCAGACAAAAGCAAGGCTTCTTGGTAGCAGCATTGTTCTCGGTTGGACTCTGTTTTGGAAGATTCTAGCAGATAATTGTGCGGATCCTTTAAGGGAGGTTTCCTGACTCAGAAAAAGCAGCAAAAAACCACATGGCTTTAAAAAAGCACTGATAACAATTTGTTGGTGTGTACAAGAGATGGCAATGACAGTGACCACATCTACATGCTGGTAACATGTTGTTGGATGGCAGCCCAGACAAAGGCAGTGAACACAGCTCTCAGTTCTGGTGGTAAAAGTACTGGCCACCATCTTGGATAGACCGCAGCTAATAGAGCTATGACTTTCATTTTAGCAATATTGTTCTTTACCAGATAAAGACTCGTGGCCAGAAAAAGATAAAGATTTACAGTAAAGACAGATTCACATTAAGAAAAAGCACTAAAGGTTTACAGTGTGTTTTAAAATAGATGTATGCTTGGGAGAGAAAAAGAATAAAATGGTTTTAAAAAGACAGAGAGGAGCTGGGTGTGGTGGTACATGTCTTTTATCCCAGCACTCGGGAGACAGAGGCAAGCAGATCTCTGTGATTTCAAAGTATACCTGGTACGCAGAGTGAAATCCAGGACAGATAAAAGTTACACAGAGAAATCCTGTCTCAAAAAATGAAAAAGAAAACTAAAAGAAACAAACTAATAAAAAAGTCACATAAACATGGAGAGAATCTGGATAATGTGTGGTATATATTGTGTATATCTTCTTTGCTGAAGAAATAGCAACAACCGTTAAAACAAATGCTGCTGGATTACTCCAATTTATATATTTTAATGCTTTGACTCCAAATTGAAGTCTAAGGACAAGTTACTGGGGAAAAGGATTTCTATTTTTGTTTCCACAGAAAAAGCTATGGATTCCTTCCAGTATAATGTGGTTTATCAAGCAAACCCCCTAAAACAGTGGCAGGTGATCCAACATTCAAAACAGTTGGAACATAGCAGCCTTGCAGACTACAACCAAGATATCTGCATCTTCTTATGATCCCCAGGACAGTGCCTGCTACTAGCAGGAAGCAGTTTGGAAAGAACTACGCACAAATTCCCAAATATTGTTTATAAATATTTGTTTTCATTTAAATGGGGTGGGTTATAATTGAGCACAACCAATTCCTTTTAAAGGTAAAAAGAGGATTATGGTATAGATGTGATTACAATGTTTTGGTATGGATTTTCATTTATTGAAACAATTTAAGGTCAATTTTGTGATAGGTATATTTCTCCTCTTACTTAGGTATTGTGTTTATATAGCTCATTTACAAATGTAATGTATAATGTAGTACAGATTATATATAATTACCTATGATAGACCAAACTAGAGTTAAGTTTGTTAGGTTTCCAAGATACACAGAGATGTATTTGAGATAAATAGGCATTGTTCAAACCTTTCAAAGACCTACAGAACATGACATTTAAAATGTTTTAGGGTTTTTCTTGACAGTGAGACATAAATTCTCCTGACAACACAACCTGCATCAGAAAGGAAGATGGATATCAAAGAAACGTGTTATGAAGTTTGCCTTCAATATGGCAAGTTACTGCTCTTGTCTGGACTGTATGATTTCATGATGTATAAACTGGACATGCAGGACCCACAGAAAACTGACTGCTGATTCAAGACGGACATTGCTACAGAGTTCCTGCTTCATGGAAGAGTCTGCAGGACACAGAGAAATGTGACTGACAAAGTTCCAATACAGGAAGACAGTTTAAACTTTCCTGCTTTGCTGAAGAGTCTGCCAGACACATTATGGCCTATGGGCTGAAGATGGAACATTACAGAAGAACTTCGAGTGACTGACCAGGCAATGCGTTGTCTCTGTTATTTCTAGAGTTTATATAATATCCTTCTGTGGTCTTTGATTTAGTTGAAGACAAATGGTTATGGTTATTGTTTTCCTTAACTAGGATTAAAGATAAGGTGCATATAAGATTTTAGACTCATGAAGATAGGATAGGTGATGGAATATGTCTTTAAATCTTACTAAATGTTAATGAACTAAATATTGTTAACTGTGATTCTTACTTGATAACTGTTGTGTGATATATTTTGCTATGTTAAGGTTAAAAGGCTTCTTTTTATTTAGACAGAAATGAGGAGATGATGGTAGATGTCATTATGTAAATGTCTCTCATACAGGATAATGAATAAAGCACTGTTGGCCAATAGGAAAGCAATATAGGCAGAACTAGGAGACAAGGAGGATTCAAAGAAGGAGTAAGGAGGAGTCAACATGGATAGATTGGAGAGAGCAGAACCGCTGGATGCTCTTTGTGGTAAGATAAGTCTTAGATTAATAGAAATTGGTTAATACTTAAGAGAGAGCTAGCCAATAATAAACTAGTACCTGGCCAACAGCGTTATAACAAATACAGAGTCTCTGTGTGTTTATTGGGGCCGGCACTGCAGTGGTTCCAGACCGGCAGGAAAAACCTTAATCTTAACAGGATCCTGTGATAGTATGATGCCTATTTTCCTAAGCAATGACCATACTGATCTCTAAAACTGCTGTACAATTTTGCACTCCCAGCAGCAGTGGAGGAGTGTTCCCCTCTCTCCATATCATTTACAGAATAAACTGTCATTGGTGTTTGTGACTTTAGCTACTTTGACAGGAATAGGATGGTATCTCAGAGTGACCTTCATTTGCATTTTCCTGATTGGCTAAGGATGTTGAGCATTTTCTTAAATGTCTTTCAGTCGTTTTGGATTCCTCTATTGATAATTCTCTATCAGTTCTTAACCCCACTTTTGTAATTGGAATTTTTGCTATTTGGGTTACTAGCTTTTTGAGTTCTCTCTATATTTTGTAGATCCATCCTGGGAAAGATGTGGGGTTGGACAACATATTTTCCCTCTCTTTGTGCTGCCATTTTGTCTTGTTGACTGTGTTATTTGCTTACAGAAGCTTCTCATTTTCTGTAATTTCCACTTATTAATTGATGATCTTAGTGGCGATGCTACTGGTGTTATGTTCAGGAAGCAGGTTACTGTACCAATTTGTTCAAGGGTGCATCCCACTTTCATTTCAAAGATTGCCAGAGTAGCTGGATTTATGATCAGGACTTTGATCCATTTGGATTTAAGTTTGGTGCAGGGCAATAGACATGAATCTATCTGCAGTTATCTACACACCATCATCCAGTTGTCATTTGTTGAAGATGTTTTCCTCTTTCCATTGTATACTTTTAGCTGTTTTTTTCAAAAATCATGTGTTCATAGGTGTGTGGGTTAATATCAGGATTTTCATTTCAATTCCATTGGTATACTTGTCTATTTTAGTGCCAATACCAAGCTGTTTCCAGGACTGCAGCTCTATAGCAGTGCTTGAAGACAGGGATGGTGATACCTCGGGCAGTTCCTTTATTGTAGAGGGTGGTTTTGGCTGTCCTGGAATATTTGATTTTCCATTGAAATTTTAGAATTGCCCTTTCAATGTATGTGAATAATTGTGCTAGGATCTTAATAGGGATTGCATTTAATCTGCAGATTGCTTTTGGCAAGGTTGCCATTTTTACTATGTTCATCCTACCTGTACTAGAGTATGGTAAATCTTTCCATTTTCTGGTATCTTCTTTAATTTTTTCATTAAAGATGCAAAGTTCTCTCTATAGCAGCATTATTTGTAAAATCTAGAACCCTAAAACTATTTAGATGACCATCTACTGAAGAATGGATAGAAAAAAAATGTGATACATTTACACAACTGATTCATACTCAGTGGAAAAGAGTTGAATTTTGAAATTCAAAGGATTTCATCTAATGGGTGAAACTGGAAGAAACCATTCTGAGTGGTGTAACCCAGTCACAAAAGAAGACAATCATGGTATGTGATCACTCATATATGGGTTATAGACATAGAAAAAAGTATCACCAGCCTACAATTCACACTGACAGAGAAGCTAGGAAAAAGGAGGACATGTAGAGAGACATACATGGTCTCCCATAGAAGGGGAAAGGGACAAGATCTCCTGAGAAAATTGCCAGAGTGTGGAGGGGGTGGTTATTGAATTAGGAAGTCAGGGAGTTAAGAGATAGAGAAAGGGAGAAGAGAAAGAGAGAGGAGAACATGAGGAAACAGGAAGGTTAATTCGGGAGAGGTACAAAGGAGAGCAAGAAAAGAGATACCATAATTGAGGGAGCCATTATAGGTTTAAAGATTAATCTGGCACTGGTGTAATGTCCACAGACCTACAAGTATGACCTCTACTAACAATCTCAGAAATAGTGGATAAACTACCTTAAATGGCTTTCCATGACAATGAGATAGATGATTATCGTATATACCATCCTAGAGCCTTCATCTAGTAGCTGATGAATACAGAAGCAGATACCCATACCTAAATACGGAGCTTACTTCCTGAAATCCAGTAGCAGAGAGGGAGAAATTATGAGCAAAGGAGTCAAGACCAGGCTGCAGAAAGCCATAGAGATAGCTGACCTGAATAAGCATGAATTCATGTACCACAGACTGATTAGTTAAGAGTCCTGGGCAATCTACAGGACCTCTGACAATGGAACCAGGGTGTATTCCTGGTGGAGAAATGAATGCCTGGACCTCGTTCCCTATGGAGAGATTCTACTCCCTTAGCCTAGAGACACGAGGGATGGCCAAGGGCCCACCCCAAATAACTTCACAGATGTTGTTGATGCCTCCTGGAAGGCCTCATACTTGCTGGAGAATGGATAGGGAATGGGACATGAAGGGTTTGGGGGAGCATGCAGGGATGAGAGGGAGAAGGAACTGGGGTACATACATAAAAACACAAATATATATATATAATACAAAATAGAAAATTTTCAGAATGTTAAAAGATAATAATACATATATTATATAAAATAGCTTTTATACCATAAAACTAATTTTATTCCAATATATCAGATTGATAACTTCCACAAATAGTGTATTAATAGGAAATATAACTTATGCTATTCTTTGTATATCAATGCTGATCATAACTTTTTATTACTTTTTTATTTAATTTATTATTTTACATGTCGATACCACTTCCATCCCACTCCCTCCCTCACTCCATCCCTCCTTCACTTTTACCCTCTCTGCCCTCTCACATGCACCCTAACCACCCTCCCTTCCCATCCCACCACCCCAATTACATATGTAGGGGAATTGCCATCCAGTTGGGGTCATGTAGATCTGACAGATCATGTGAAGTAGTGACTAGAGCTTCTCACTTGTCTCTAGGTTAAGGCAGTTAACCCTCCATGGGGGATATGTTCACAAGGTAGTTTTATGCACCAGGGATACATCCTGGTTCCACTGTCTGATGTTCCTTAGACTGCTCAGTCCTTCTGGCTGAGACCCCTATTCAGGGGGGCCTGAGTCAGTCCCATGCTGGCTTCCCAGCTATCAATCTGGTGGCTCGTTAGCTCCTCCTTGTTCAGGTAAGCTGTCTCTATGTATTTCTGCCGCCTGGTCTTGTCCTCTCCATTTGCATCTGGGTTCTAGTTTGACTCAGTGTTTAGGTATGGATGTTTGCTCCTGTGTCCAACAGGTATTAGATGAGGGCGACATGCATAAGTGAGTTGTTGATCTCACTGTCCAAGAAGGGCATTTATGGTAGTTTTTCCAAGGATGCACAAATTCTTAGCTGGTGGCAGTCTTGTAGTTCTCTAGAACTTACTTTGTGTTCTATTTTATTTTCCAACCAATATTGCTCCCTCTTATGGCCTTTCACTCTCTCTCTAAATCTATCTATCTATCTATCTATCTATCTATCTATCTATCTATCTATCTATCTATCTATCTCTCCTGTCTTCTATGCCTAACCAGGTCTTACTAGTTACACGTGTTTTCCTCCCCTTCCCCTTGCTTTTTCCTACATCTCTCTCCATTCACTGACCCTCCATGTCCCCTCTGCTCTGGGCAACTTGTCACTTCCCACTTCTGTGAGGGACTTTATATGAATCTCTTAGAATAAACCTTGTATCCTAGTTCCTCTGGTGGTGTGAATTGTAGGCTGGTGATCCTTTTCTCTAGGTCTACAATCCATACATGAGTGAGTACATACTATGTTCTTCTTTTTGTGAAAGGGTTACCTCATTCAGGATGATTTCTTCAAGTGCTATCCACTTGCCTGCCTATATCATTATTTTTTTTCTGCAGAGTAGTATTTCATTGTGTATATGTCCACATCTTCATTATCCATTCTACAATTGAGGAGCATCTAGGTTGTTTCCAGTTTCTTGCTATTACAAATATTGCTGCTGTGAACATAGTTGAACAGATGTCTTGTAGCAAGGTTGAGAATCATTAGGGTATATTCCTAAGAGGGGGATTGCCGGGTTTTGTTGTAAACTAATTCCCATTTTTTTGAGGAACAACCATACTGATCTCCAAAATGGCTGTACAAGTTTGCACTCCCACCAGCAGTAGAGGAGTGTTCCCCTTTCTCCACATCCTCTCCAGCATGCATCATCATGGTTGTTTCTAATTTCAGCCATTCTGGCAGGAGGAAGAAGGTATCACAAACTTGTTTTGATTTGCATTTCCCTGATAGCTAAGGGTCTTGAGCACTTTGTTAAGTGTCTTTCAGCCTATTTGATTTCCTCTATTGAGAATTCTTTCTTCAGTTCTGTACCCCATTTTTAAATAGGGTTATTTGGTGTTTTGTTGAATTGTTTCTTGAGTTATTTGTATATTTTGGAGATCAGCCCTTTGTCAGATGTAGGATTGGTGAAAACGTTTACCCAGTCTTTGGGATGCTGTTTGGTCTTGTCCACTGTGTCCTTTGCCTTACAGAGGCTTCTAAGTTTGAAGAGGTCTCATTTATTAATTGTTGCTCTCAGTGTCTGTGCCCCTAGAATTATGTATAAGAAGCAGTCTCCTATATGAATTTCTTCAAGGCTCCTACTTTCTTTTCTAAGAGGTTCAATGTGGCTGTATTGATGTTGAGGTCTTTGATCCATTTGGAGTTGAGTTTTGTGCATGGCGACAGACATGGGTCTATCTGCAGTCTTCTACACACTCTCATCCAATTGTGCCAGCACCATTTGTTGAAGATGCTATCCTTGACCCATTGTATAACTTTACCTGTTCTATCGAAAATCAGCTGTTCATAGTTGGGAGGGTTAATATCAGGATTTTCAATTCAATTCCATTAGTCTACCTGTCTATTTTTGTGCCAATACCAGGCTGTTTTCAGAGCTATAGCTCTGTAGTAGAGCTTAAAATCAGATATGATGTTTCCTCCTGAAGATCTTTTATTGTATAGGGTTGATTTGGCTATCCTGGGTGTTTTGTTTTTCCATATGAAGTTGATTATTATCCTTTCAAGGTCAGTGAAGAATTGTGGTGGGATTTCAATGGGTATTGCATTGAATCTGTTGATTGCTTTTGGCAAGATTGCCATTTTTACTATGTTTATTCTACCTATCCAAGAGCATGGGAGATCTTTCCATTTTCTGGTGTCTTCTTTAATTTCTTTCTTTAGAGCCACAAAGATCTTATTATATAGGTCATTCTCTTGTTTGGTAAGCATTACACCAAAATACTTTATGTTGTGGCTATTGTGAGGAGTGATGTTTCTGTGATTTCTTTCTCAGTCTCTTTGTCATCTGAAAAAAAGTAGAGCTACTGATTTTTTTGAGATTTGCTTGTATCCTCAACATTTTCTGAAGGTGTTTATCAGCTGTAGGAGTTCTCTGGTAGAGTTTATTGGGTCGCTTATGTAACCTAACATATCTTCTGCAAATAGAGACAGTTTGACTTCTTCCTTTCCAATTTGGAATCCCTTGATCATATTTTGTTGTCTTATAGCTTTAGGTACAATTTCCAGTAAGATATTGAAGAGATGTGGAGAGAGAGGGCAGGCTTGTCTTGTTCCTGATTTTAGAGGAATTGACTTAAGTTTCTCTCCTTTCAGTTTTATGTTCCCAGTTGGCTTGCTGTATTTTGCTCTTATTATTATTTAGGTGTGTTTCTGATATCTCTTATCTCTCCAAGACCTTTATCATGAAAGGGTTGCATATTGTTGAAGGCTTTCTCAGCATCTAGGGTGATAATCATATGGTTTTTCTATTTCAGGTTGTTTATATGTTGGATCACATTGATAGATTTTCATATGTTAAATCATCCCTGCAATGCAGGGATGAAGCTTACTTGGTCATGGTGGATGATTTCTCTGATGTATTTTGAATTGGGTTTGCCAGTATTTTATTGAGTATTTTGTATCGATATTCATCAGGAATATTGGCTGTAGTTTTCTTTCTTAGCTGTGTCTTTGTGAGGCTTGGGTACCAAGGTTATTGTGGCCCCATAAAAAGAATTTTGCAATGAACCTTCTGTTTCTATTTTGTGTAAATGTTTGAGGAGTAGTGGTATTAGTTCTTACTTTAATATCTGGTAGAATTCTGCACTGAATCCATCTGGCCATGGGCTTTTTTTGGTTGGAAGGCTTTCGATGACTACTTCTATTTCTTTGCTGGTTATAGGTATATTTAAGTTGGTTGTTTGTTCTTTATTTGATTTTGGTAAGTGATAGTTATCCAGAAATTTGTCCATTTCCTTTGAATTTTCAATTTTGTGGAATACAGGTTTTCGAAGTATGACCTGAAAATTGTCTAGATTTCCTCTCTGTCCATTGTTATGTTCCCCTTTTCATTTCTGATTTTTTTTAATTTGTATGTTCTCCCTCTGCTTTTTTGTTTGTTTGGATAAAGGTTTTTCTTTCTTGTTTTCTCAAAAAAAAAAAAAAAAAAAAAAAAAAACAACAATTCTTTGTTGCATTGATTTTTTTTTTTTGTATTGTTTTCCTGGTTTCTATATTGTTGATTTCAGCCCTCAAGTTGATTATTTCCTGGCATCTACTCCTAGTGGGTGAGTTAGCTTCTCTCTGTTCTAAGGCTTTCAGTTGCACTATTAATTCTCTTATGTGACTGGCCTCTCTTTTCTTCATATGGGCACTTAGTACAATAAACTTACCGTGTAGCACCGCTTTCAAGGTGTCCCATAAGTTTGGGTATGTTATATCCTCATTCTCATTGAATATAAAAAGTTCTTAATTTCTTTCTTTATTTCTTCTCTTACCCAGGTGTGGTGCAATTGCACATTGTTTAGTTTCCATGAGTTTGCAGGTTTTCTGCTATTTGTGTTGTTTTTCAATTCCAATTTTAAAGCATGATGGTCTGATAATGTACAGGTTACTATTTCTATTCTCTTGTATTTGTTGTGGTTTGTTATGCCACCTAGTATGTGGTCGATTTTAGGGAATGTTCCAAGTGGAGCAGAGAAGAAGTTATATTCTTTTGTGCATGGATGGAATGTTCTATGGATGTCTGTTAACCTCAGTTGAGACATAACTTCTGTTAGTTCATTTGTTTTTGTTGAGTGTCCTATTTGTGGTCCTGTCTATTGTTGAGAGTGGTATATTGAAGTCTCCCACTGTAAGTGTGTAAAGTTTTATGTGAGCTTCGAGTTTTAGTAGCGTTTCTTTTACGAATGTTGGTGCCTTTGTATTATGGGCATAGATGTTCAGAACTGAGACTTTGTGTTGATGGATTTCTCCTGCGATGAATATGAAATGATCGTCTTCATCTCTTTGATTAATTTTGTTTTGAATTCTAACTTGTTAGATATTGGGATAGTCACGCCTGCTTGCTTCTTGTTTCCATTTTATTGTAAGTTATTTCCCCAACCCTTTCCCTGAGGTAATGTCTGTCTTTTTTAGCTTAGATGTGTTTCTTGTATGCAGCAGAAGGATGGATTCTGTCTTTGTATCCATTCTGTTAGCTTGTGTCTTTTTTATAGGTGAGTTAATACCATTAATGTTGAGGGTGAGTAAGTACCATTGATTGTTGATGCTTTTTTGTTTTAGGTTTGTTGTTTGCAGTGGTTGTTTGAATATATTTTTTCTGCTTTACCCTTTGTTTGTGGTGTCATTAGATTATCTGTTGCCTACATTTTTTGTGGGTGTAGTTACCTTCCTTGGGTTGGAGTTTTCCTTCCAATACTTTCTGTAGGGCTGGATTTGTAGATACATATTTGGAAAATCTGTTTTTTTCATTAAATATCTTGTTTTCTCTATCTTTAGTGATTGAGAGTTTTGCTGGATATAGTAGCCTATGCTGGCATCCGTGTTCTCTTAATACTTGTAAAACATCTATCCAGGACCTTCTGGCTTTGAGGGTTTCCATGGAGAAGTCAGGTTTAATTTTGATAGGTCTTCATTTATATGTTACCTGTCCTTTTGCCTTCGATGCCCTTAATATTCTTTCTTTTTTCTGTATTCTAGGTGTTTTGTTTATTATATGTTGAGGAGTCTTTTTTCTTTGGTCCAGCCTATTTGGGGTTCGTTATGCTTCTTGTACTTTCATGGGCATGTCCTTCTTCAAATTGGGAAAGTTTTCCTCGATGATTTTGTTGAATATGATTTCAGCACCTTTGAGCTGGGCTTCCTCACCTTCCTCTATGCCTATTATTCTTAGGTTTGGCCTTTTCACGGTGTCCCTCATTTCCTGGATGTTTTGTGTTAAGAATTTTTTGGATTTATGATTTTCTTTTGTCGATGAGTCTATTTCTTATAGGTTATTTTCTGTGCTTGAGATTCTTGCTTCCATATCTTGAATTCTGTTGGTTATGCTTGCTTCTGTAGTCCCGATGTTTTGCCCAGTTTTTCTATTTCCACCATTCCTGACTGTAGTGACTGATATTGAATACAGGATTAATACACATTATAATTCAATCCCTAATAGGAATATGTTATTCCTAAATTAGCATAATGTTGAGTTTGTCATCTTTACTTTTGCTGTGAAGATAGCTAAAAAATGAAATATTCTCAGTAGACCAATTATTAATTCAGACAGAAGAAATCAATTTTATTATTGTATATAGTTTTTAAGTTCTTACTGTACATACACTTTTGTGATTTAATGAAAATGACACAAGAGGAATACATATACATTGGGTAAGGTTGTGAATTATAGGTAGAGAATCTTTAACTCAAAAATATAAAATCTTAATTCCTTTACATTCTGGAAGATGTTGCACTAAAACACGATATCACATTTAAAACATTTACAACTAATATCCTTTTATACTCATAATTTAAATAAATTCAAACTTTTATTATTTAAATATATCTTCAAGATATATGTATAATATGTGTGAGAAACATGCAGACATATTGTCATGAAACTTGCGTTCCACCTCCATGGTACCTCAAGATAATGTCTGAAACACAAAATATATTGGTCACAAGCATTTCATATCTCAATTACCTTGTCTGGAAATTAAAACATTATTTAAAGATAGCTAATGTTTTTCTGTTGTATCTAAGTTTCTCTTCGTTATAGATTATATGACTTATCAAGATTTTTGTTCTCAAAATAGACAAATGCTGTGTAATTTATATGCCAATTTAGGAATAAGAGTTAAAAATGTAAGCACCACCTGAAATTTCCACATTGATAAGAAGGGTCAGAATATATCCAATTATTTGTATGCAAAGGTCATGGTTTAAAATGGCTACTTTAACTCCTCTGCTTATGTGGTCTAGGGACAGCTCAAACAGCTTTGAATCTTGATTTTCTTAGCATAATTAAAATGCAGCTCTGAACTTTCCATCTTCAATTATAGCACAAGAATACTTTTAACAGTTGCTATGATATCATTTATCCTCAAGTGTGATTATCTTGGGCAGCTGCCCTGGGTTAGTTGCCACAAGCCTTATTTGCTTCTGACAATGGCACAATTCTATGATTTAAGGACATGTAAAAAATGCTTCTAAAGTAAATATATGAAAAGACAGTGTTGGAACAAGTACATATTTGGATTTAACAACTGAGAATTTTGATTTATATTTTTATGAAGGGAAATCAAAACTTATAATTTTTAATATGGAGACAGTTCACATTCTACCTTTTTCTCTTTATGACGTATTCTACATCTCATCCTCAAGAACTTTAGAAGAACTGAAGTAAACTTTATTAAACAAACTGAACAACACTTGGGGTCATGATACTAAGCCGAGTGCTACAAAGTACTCACAGAATACTTTTTTGTGCAATTTTAGACATGTGTTACTAACTAATGTTTGAAACAAAACCAAAATCAATTTCATTAACAAAGTAAAATAAAAACAAAATAAACAAAGAATGCTGAATATTTAATACATGTGGAGCATGTCTGAGGATTTAGCTTGACTTCACCCCTGATTCTTCATCTAAAATAGTACATTTGAATGAAAGATGGTTCAATTCATTATTGGAGTGAGTGGACTATTATTTCATTAGTTTGAAGTTAGGTTGGGTACTTAGCATAAATTTCAAATTCACAAAGCATTCACATTAAAATGTGAATTAGATAAACTCTTAAATTAAATTGTTTAAATACGCTGAGAATGAAGACAGAACTAAATAACCTTGCCAAATGAGTAACAGTTGAAAGATAGTTGGAATGAAACATTCCAACTTGCATACTCATATCTTAGCATTTATGATTTTAAATTAATTCTGTATTTTGTATTATTTTCAGCTAATGAAATATTATTTATATATTAACTGCAAAATTAGTTTCTATGTTCTCTACTCTGTTCATGAAAATATCTAAATACATTGTCCCTTTTGGTTCAGAAAGATTTGAGAAAAGATGAAATGCAATAACAAATACTGAGAAGATATAAAATATTATTTTCTGAACTTTAGGTAGTACAATGACCAAATACATTTTTTCAAATAGCTAAAGAAGACATAAGAAGAGGGATGATATATATTAACAAAGATACAGAAATGATATACACCAATTTCTCTTCAATTTTTATAAAGTAACAAATTTCTAGCTGGCCGTAAATAGCCTTCACCTAATTCTTATTTCTAATGTCAAGTAAACCTTTAGCATATGTTTAACTTACAGAAGATACTTATGAAGTACTTGTTCAATTGTATCTAGATGAATTGGTCAGAATTCTCTAAGGACCAGAATGGTTATAATAAGTGAATATTATATATACATATATAATATTAAATATAAATATAATTATATGTATATCATATAGTACTATATACAATTATATATAGAAATACATACATACATATATAGATAATATTAACTTATTATAAAACATATATTGAGATATATGTTTATGGATAACAATTGGATAAACACACAATCAGATAGTTAGGCTTCACATGAGGGTAGGTGTTGTTGCAGTTCCAATATAGAATTGAAGACATAAATTAAGGAGACATGGCCTGAAGTAAGTAGAAGTGGATAGGGAGATTATATTGTGGAAGCCAAGTCATCATTTATTTTATATGCCATAAAACAATGTCTGATTTTCCTTTTAAATAAATAAATATCATTGAGTTTTTCCTAATTGCCCAATTTTATCAAATATGAAGCATAAGCTTTATCAGAAAGATGAATAAACTAAGTTGAGTTCCTTGAAAAAATCATCAGTATTTTATAATAATTTCATGGAGCAATATAATTGAAATTATTTAATTTTCACCAATTAAATGGGAGTGGAAAGAAACTGGAATTTACCTCCCATATTTATCCAAGGGTGTCAAGACCCTAAGCAAGGCAATCAAAATTTTTATGTGACACTCAAGAAAATTTATCAGAAAATATAGTGTTAATAGTATGATAGCTAACACTAATTAGTTAAGGAATTTTTGAAGTAGTATCCAAAGTGAATATTACTAATTTCATTATATTTTGTATCTGGAAAAACAATCAAATTTAAGCCCAAATTAGAATAGCACTATTGTTCTAATATTTTACAATGGGAGGGATAATAAAAAATTTATCAAATGGAGATAAAAGAGAGCTTTTGATTTACTAATCAGTTCAGAATATAAAATTCATTTTTCTTGCTAATTTTCACCTTCCATGAAGTAGAGAAAAATAAATACAGGAAAGGCCAAAGTATTCAAAAATTCTGAATCATTTACAGTACTTAAAAACAAGCCAATCTCTCTGCATATCATCGTGCACCCCGGGGCTCTATCTGGTGCCAAGAAATGTCTAATAATGAATTGTAAACACTGATAGAATCTCTGAAAATATTATATTCCAGTTATTAAAAGTTCTTTCTTGAAGTATCAACAATGTTAGACTCACTTTGGGATCCTTTGAGCAATGAAGTTTTACCAGGCACTGCTATAATCCTACTCTGTTTGGAGAAAAACTAGCTTGCTTAGAGAAATTTGCTCAAATCACTTTTCATGATGTGAGGGAAAATAAATTTGGCAAAAACAGGTGGCAGCCAATCATGGGAGTCACAACTGGTTCATTAGAGCAACTAGAGATGACACAAGCAACTAATTATAGCATGTGAGAACATAGAGGGAAAATTATTTTAAATACTCAAATGAGAAGACCTTAGCATTTCAGGGATTAAAGACTTTCCATCATAAAAATCTGTATTTGTTAAAAACAGTAGTAGAAGTGTAAGGAAATAATTAATTATGTGTTAAAACTTGCTTGAAAACATCATTGATGCTTTTTTCAATTTAATTTTTTTATTTTACATGTCGATCCCAGTTCCCACTCCCCCCATCCCTCCCTCCCTCTCTCTTAGACTCTCTCTCTCCTCTCATGCACCCTTATCACCCTCTACTCCCATCCCCCCAACCCTATTCCACATGTAGGGCTATGCTTCCCATGTGGGGTCATGTAGATCTGTCAAGTCATTTGATTTAGGGACTAGGATTTCTCTCCTGTTTCTAGGTTAAAGGAGTATCCCTTCATGGGGGATGTGTCTGCAAGGTCTTTTTCTGCACCAGGACTACATCCTGATTTCACTATCTGTAGTCTCTTAGACTGCTGAGACCCATATTCAGGGGTTCTGAGTCAGTCCCATGCTGGATTCCCAGCTATCAGTCGGGTCGGGGGGCTATTAGCTTCTTCTTGTTCAGGTCAGCTGTCTCTATGTGTTTCTGCAATCTGGTCTTGTCCTCTCTCTCTGCATCTGGATTCGTTGATTCTTAATAAAATAGTTAAGTTTTTTCTTAAAGGTAAATTCTATCCCCAAAGGGAAAAATGGCTCTAGAGACAGATACAAAAAAAAAAAAAAACATTTAGAGGAAAATAAAATAAAACATATACTGGTAGAAGAATTTTGGTGCTGTGAGTTTGTATTTGACCCAGAAAAAAATTTCCAACCCAGTATTATTAGAGCTCTTTTAAAACAGTAGATACACTTTTTTTGTTGTTGTTGAAAGTGAGGGGATATTCAGCTACAAATGACTACTGAAAAACACTTCCTGGGGTTTAGGTTTATTGTGTAGCCTCTGAAAAAGGTATGAGGCAGCAGTTGACTGAATACCGTGTTCCCTCACTAAGAGGTCAGAGGATCCAGGAAAAACTCTAATATGATCAAAAAAGAAGAGGAAAGGTTTTTCCTGTTAACATTCTTTTCCTCAGGTGGCCTGCAGTAATGATTCCTGCCACTGTGTAGTCTACACACAAAGTTACTGATGGTTTTTATAAAGATCTGTCTGTCTATATGTGTGTATTTGTATGTTTAAGTTGTCTTTGTCAATAATTTGCCCATAGTCAATAAAGCATGATACTTGTACTGAATTTTGCCTTTTTTCTAACTGCCTAAGGACTTTCTCAGTTACTAAGGTCTTACCTATGCAAGTAGGATGTGCTACACACAGTACATTCTAAAAGTAATCAATATTCAGAGATTGAGCTAAATCAATAAAATCCAGAATACCTTTTTCTATTCCCATGAGAAAATACTGAGTCTCCTATTATGTAAGGAATAAGTTTTTCTACTGGTCTGGACCCACCACGGCATCAGCCCCAAATAACACACAGAGACAATGTATTTGATATTAATGTTGGTGGCCTATTATTTGTTTCATACTGGGTAGCTCTATCTTAATTATTAACCCATTTTTATTAATCTAAGTATTTTACATGGTCTCATCTTATCATAGAGAGGCCGCCAGCATTCTGCTCTCTCCATCTTCCATCTTGACTCCTCCTTACCACTTCCTCTCTCCTCCTTGTCTCCTAGTCCCACCTATCTTGCTTTCCTATTGGCCAACAGTGTTTTATTCATTAACCAGTATGAGAAACATATTTACAGAATGACATCTCCCATCATCTCCTCTTTTCTGTTTAATAAGAAGAAGGTTTTTAACGTTAACAAAGCAAAATATATCACACAACCTTTATCAGATAAGAATCACACTGAACAATATTTAGTCCGTTAATATTTAGCAAGGTTAAAAGAAACTATCCTATCATCTATCCTATATTTGTGAGTCTAAAGTCCTATATGTAATTTATCTTTAAACCTAACTAAGGAAAACTATAACCATAACTATCTGTCTTCAACTCCATCAAAAACCACAGAAGTAAAATATATCAATCACTTCCTCTTTCCTCTTTGTCTCCTAGACCCGCCTATCTTGCTTTCCTATTGGCCAACAGTGCTTTATTCATTAACTAGTATGAAAAACATATTTACAGAATGACATCTCCCATCACTATAATGCTGATATTGATTGAAGTTCTCATTAATAAGCTTGAGAATATTTTACCTTCAATATCTGCCTTATAAATGTGGTGGTATGATTGAGAAATATGTCTCACAGGCACTGAACTTGTGGTCCATATTTGGTGTCACTTTGGGAGGAGTTTTAGGTGTTACAATTTTGTTGGAGGAAGAGCATCACTAGGGAGTGCTTTCCTTGCCCAATTTCTAGTTGTCTCTCTCTACTTTGAGCTTAACATATAAGAAGTGAGCTCTCTGATTTCTACTTATATCACCAAACCTGTCTCTTGCTTTAATGCCACTGTTATCCCAAGTTGTACTTATACATCTTGAACCATGTGCCAAAACAAACCCTTTCCTAAGCTGTCTTGGGCATGTCAGTTTACCATCACAACAGAAATGCAACTAATAAAATGCTTGTTTTAGGAGATTGCATGCTAAACTCTTTATGTTCAAATCTGTGTGTGAGAGTTCCTGTTAAAATAAATACAAATTATAAGAGGAAAGAAAGGAAATGGTAAGACTGACATGTTACTAAATATTATAATTTAAAGAAGATGGGAATGACAAAAACCTGCCAAAATAATAGTATTACATGCAAGAGTGACTACAAATATTTTTGTTTAACAGTATTTTTCTTATGAGGAGGTTACATGTTTGAAATAAAACAAAAAATGAAAAACTCTCCCAGACACAGGTAACATTTAATCATTAAATATGTATGTAGCCAGTCCTGAGATGTACTTTAAATATAAAATATGCACAGAAGTTTAAAATTGTAATGTAAAATGCACATTACTAAGTTTATACAATTACATGTTAAATGAAATTTTATTATATTAAATGAAGAAAATTATTCTATGTAATTTATGTCAACTATTTTCCCTTCTTCAAAGTAATTAACATACTGTGAGGTTGCCTCTAGTGATTAATTAGGAACATGAATTAAAATAATAAAAGCAGTGACTATTGTTTACATGAAATAACAGCAATAAATATATATTCATATGACACATATAATATTTCCTTCCCATTTTATTAGTTCCTTGGGAGTTACTTATAATATGTTTTTATCACATTACTCTTTTTGCCCTGGCAGCCCCCCCTTCCCTAACCACCTCATTTTGAATCCTTTTCCCTTTCCCCTCATCAAGATCAATTTGTAGCACCCATATATTCTTGTATCTGTTGCCTTTCACTGTAACATGAGAGACCATTTAGATGCTCCATAATTAACAAAACCTGATCTTTTCTCTCTCAGTGACCAAGAATAACCAAATCCTCCTTTGGCAAGCATGAGACTTCATGCTCAACTCAGCTCTCAATGTGGTGACTTTGAGGTTACACCAGCCATTTAGGTGTTTGCACAACCACTGTGGATCCATGCATGAAGCTTACTTGTTGTGTTCAGAAGACACTGTTTCCTTGTACTTATATTCCTCCTCTGCCTTTTCTGCAATATGATCCTGAGCCTTGGAAAAAATGGTATGGCAAGTGTTAAGTTTAGGCTGGATCCATCCACAGAATCATATTTAACTGGACTTTTGCCAGGTGTGAGTCTCTTTGTTAACCAACATGTGCTGCAAAAGAAGCTTCTTTATATTTAGAGCTGCACTAAATTGTAGGTATACTGGTAAATCATTAGAAGTTGGCTTGATACTATTTAACAGGAAAATAATAAGTTTCACCCCTATTTAGCAGGCTTTCTTGGATTGACAGGCCCAAAATCATAACACAAAGACTTATTAGCAGTTAAGAATGCTAACCCATAGTTTTAGCCTGTCCTACTAATAATTATATCTTATTTTTGCTTGTTTCTTTTTATCAGTTATGAATGTTAAGCCATAGTTTAGGCTTATTTTACCAATACATTTTCCCCTGTTTCTATTCACCTATGATTTGACTTGGGCCTTTTACATTTCTTTATTTTATATCTTCTACTTTCCTGCTATCTCTATGTCTGGCTGTCTGGAAGCTACCAGACTGGGTGGAGATCAGTATGGCAGTTTCTCAGGAAAATGGGAATTAGTTTATCACAGTGCCGAGCAATCCCACTCTTAGGCATACATCCAAATGATCCATATCCATGAAACAAAGACATGTGCTCATAGCAGTATTACTTGTAATAGCAAGAACCTGGAAGCAACCTAGATGCTCCTCAACTGAAGAATGGATAAAGAAGATGTGGCACATATACACAGCGGAATGCTACTCTGCAGAAAAACAAAAATAATGGAACCTTGAAACTTGCAGGCAAGTGGATGGAAGTTGAAGAAACAATTCTGAATGAGGTAACCACGTCACAAAAAGAGGAACATGGTATGTAGTCGCTCGTGTATGGATTTTGGACCTAGAGCAAAGGCTCACCAGGCTATAATTCACACCACCAGAGGAACTAGGATACAAGGTGTATTCTAAGAGATTCTTATAAGGTTCCTGACAAAAGGGGGAAGGGAGAAGTACCCCAGAGCACATGGGGAAGTGGGGGTGCAGTAAATGGAGAGAGAAGTAGGAAAAAGAGGAGGAGGGAAGCACGTGCAACAAGGAGTCAGGTCAGGATTAGAAGACAGCAGAGGGCGGGAGAACATAAGAGGGAGCCATTATTGGTTTGAAGAGAAAACTGAACCTAAACAATGGTCTGAAGACCTGCAAGTTTGACTCCAACTAACAATTAGAGCAACCGTGGAAAGCCTACCATAAATGCCCTTTCCTGATTGTGAAGTCAACAACTAACACAACTACCATCATGGAGACCTCATCTAGTACCTTTTGGAAACAGAAACAAATACCCATAACTAAACACTGAGTCGAACTACAATCCACATGCAGAAGGAGAGGACAAGATGAGGTTGCAAAAACACATGGAAAAAGGTGACATGAACATGGAGGAGCTAATGGGCCCATCAGACTGATAGCTGTGAATCTATCATGGGACTGACTCAGACCTCCAGAATATGGGTCTCAGCTAGAAGGAATGAGAAGTCTAAGGGACCTCAGACAATGGAACCAGGATGTATTCTTGGTTCACAAAAGGACCTTGCCAACACATCCCCCATGAAGGAATACTCTCTTAACCTAGAGTCAGGGGAGAAGTTCTAGTCCCAACTTCCAATGACTTGACAGATCTACATGACCCCACCTAGATCGCATAGGCCTACATGTGGAAAGGGGTTGGGGATTTGCGGTTGAAAGGTCATCAGAGTGCATGTGAGGGGGAAGAGAGGATAAGAGAGTGGGAGGGAGGAAGAGAAGGAATGAGGGAGTGAGGGGTAACAGGGATCGACATGTAAAATAATAAAAGAAATAAAAAAACTAGCAAATACTATCATGGTTTAATAAGGATCTGGATAAACAATTAGGCCAAACAGATGTTTATTCAAGGAGAAATAACTCACAACATAGACAGGTGAACACTGGCAGGTTCCTGCTTCCAACAATGACTCCAGAAGTACTCCTGTCCCTGTGTGGCTTATAAGAGAGCATTCCCAGCACCCTCTCAGACATAGTTCTCCAGGTCACTTCCACTGCTGGCTCCACCACGAATGGGCATGGTCAGTGCCACAGAAGGAGACAAAGTGAATATCCCACTACAATTTCCCTTTTAGTCTAAAGAAAAGATTTAGATTTTATACAAAACTGTATACAAGACAGTGAAAAACAAGTGTGCTCTAAGAAAATGAAAATCGAGAGAAAAACAAACTACATATCTATCCTAAGGTGAAGGCATAATGGAGTTTACAATAGAGTTGTCCTAAGCTGGAAAACTTAATTCTAGTACCTAATATATCTAACTAGGAAGAGAGAATAATAGTGGTGATAGTTTAATCTCCAACCTCATCAAGACTTGAGAAGGAAAATAACGATACAAGGGTAGACAGTAAGTATGGAAGGGCAACTTCCAAAAGGTATAGCGAGGACAGAAAGAGCAGACAACCTGGACAGTCATCCAAGGTCCCATAGCAATGTTGGTACACCTAGTTTTGGCTAAGGCCAAGAGTTCTTGACAAACCACAACAACAGCTGCTTTGTGTTTCTTTGTTTTTCTGTAGCAGTCAAGAAAGCATCACAGCTTGACAGGACAATTGGTGTAGAAATTAATTTTGTATACCTTGTATAGCTTTTAACGTTCCTTTTAACTTGGCAACTATAATTGTATTGTATTGCAGTTAAATAAGGATCAGCATAAACAAATAGGCCAAAAAGATGTTTATTCAGGGAGAAATAACTTACAACCTAGACAGATGAACACCAGGAAATTCAACCCGATCCTCTCCTGTCTGAGTCATGCCAGAAAGAGAGTGCCTTTCCTGGCCCCCGCCGACCTCCTTCCACAGGTCACTCCGCCCATGGCTCCAACCCCCAATGGGCGTGGTAAGTGCCACAGAACTATCTCACTACATTTCCCCTTTTAGTCTAAAGAAAAGATTTAAGCTTAATACAAAACTATATACAAAACAGTGAATAACAAGTGTGCTCTAAGAAAAGGAAAATCGAGAACAAAATGACCTACATATCTAGTCCTAGGGTGAGGGCAATATGGAGTTTACAATAGAGTTGTCCTAAGCTGGAAAACGTAAGTCTAGCATCTAATATATTTAACTAGGAAGAGAGAATAATAGTTGTGGTAGTTTAATCTTCAACCTCATCCAGACCTGAGAAGGAAATTAACAATACTAGAGTAGACAGGAAATGTGGATGGACAACTTTCAAATTGTGCAGCAAGGACAGAAACAGCAAGCCACCTGAACAGTCACCCTAGGTCTCACAGCCACGTTGGTACACCCAGATTTGGCTAAGGCCAAGAGAACTTGACAGACCACAACAACAGCAGGGAGGTAGAATGGCTGTCTTACCCTGACTTGGCAAGGTCAAGCAGTCTTCTATATTTGTCTCCTGCAAGCACATAGGACTGCATGTCCAAATCAGTGGTCAATGTGGGGGAAATTCTTTGCCCAACAGGCCATTAGCTGAGGCGAGATTGAACTCCAGCAGGAGCAACAACAGTGTCGAACATATTTTCAGGAAAGTGCACGGTGCTGTCAGGAGCAACAGTGTCTCATATAAATGGAGTACTAATATTAAAACATTTAAATGCCATGTTCTGCATGTCTATGAAGTGACTGAAGATTAAGCATCTATATCTGACTAATCTCATAGGTAAACTAAATGTGAGTGAAGATAATCTGTAATACTCGGGAATTTAGCTAAAAAGACTGATTAAAACTTCCCTGAGTAAAGCAGGAACAAATACTTAAACAATATAACGATTTACATATACATACATGTAAATCCCTAAAATAGAGGCAGAGTATAAGTGTCAAGATAAGAGGCAGCAAGATAAATATCCCAAATTGTATCATATACAAAATGAATTGAATACAAGAAAAGTATACATACATAGAATATGGTAAAAAAAATAATGTGCATAAAACATTGTAAGTGGAAAGATTTAACACAATATAACAAAATATAAACTTAATTTTACATAGCTTACTACATAAGAATACACAACAATGTAAGCTGTAAAATACTATCTCATTCTTACTCACATTCTCAAGAAAATAGGCTAATCTACCTATATCCCATCTAAACCATACCTTTCCCAACCATTCCTTATTCCTGTCTAAAAGATAAACCCGAGTGTAAGCATCACCCAATCCCAAATAACTAAAACCAACCCAAAGACGATGACTATTATCCCAAAATTCCAAGGGTAGGGAAAGGGGGCGTCGTTATCTTAAGGTTACTTCCTGCTGAAATGGGACGATGATTGCTGCAATGGATCCTGTAGGAAGAAAATTTTTAGCAACCAAATTTCTCAACAGAACCGGCTGTGACATATGTAGCTAGTCACTGTGTGGCAGAAAATTCTTGACTGCAGTTCTATTTGAAACTATGGCCAGGGTGTAATAAAAAGGTGCACCATTACAGCTAGCTAGTCATGAGTTGTCTTGAGCAAAACAGTCTCAAACCGGTTTTAGGGTGATGTTTGTAGTTCAGATGCATCAGGTTGAGTCAAGTGGAAACGATGATGTGGGGCCCCATCTTCTTTCCGGAGAGTTCAAAGACTGCTGTTAGGAATCATTATTATTCCTTGTGGAAAAGTTACACATCAATATTAAAGTAAAATTTTCAAGTTTTAAGGTATACATTAGGGAAAGACAACAATAAGCATTAAAAGTATGCGAAAAAATTAGGATGTCAGAGAGAAAATTGCATATAAGAAATGAGTCCCCAGATTTTGTTTTCTTCTGCCTTACACCAATTGGCTTCTTGATTTAAGGCAGAAACCATTAATTTAATCTTAACAACATGCTTGAATTTAGAGAAGGAAAGCCAAATCCAACTCCAAAGCCAGCATTTGTTTACATAAATTGGGACTTCAGGAATACTAGCTAGTAGAGAGAAATAAATAAATTTCTATATAGAAATAGTTTACTACAATTAAATATTTTTACCATATATCAGATTCTGCTTCATTAAGTGATTCTTTCTGAAGAGCTGTCTTCTCTTCTGTAGGGACCTACATGTTCAGTATCTTTTGGATGCTTGATGATAGGATTTCTCTGTTTTCCTGTAAGAATAGATCATTTCCCCTACCCTTGAGATATCTCTGCACACCTCATGGGACCTAGTTTGTTGGATGACTTGTCATTTCTCTTCATTAAGATGTTTCTCTTGTTCAACTCAGACTTAATTAACTTTGATGCTATCCATAGTTTTTCTTCTCCTGTAGATACAAATGCAAAAGCCTTACCCCAACATAACACATATCCTGCTTTCCATTCTGAGGTTAATACATCCTTGAAGTACACTGGCTGATTTAGTTCAGAAGTTTTTTCTATTGTCCAGTGTCTTTCTGCAGCTGTTGTTCCTTTTTCATCATCATTAAGAAAGTTTAATGTTAATAAAGAATTATTATGTAATCTGTGTTTGGGTGTCTTGGTTACTCCTGCCTGTTTATGGAGTATTTCTTTTAAAGTATGATTGGATGTCTCAACTACTGCTTGTCCTGTAGGATTGTGTGGTATACCAATTATGTGCTTTATGTTATAATACTAAAAAAACTGTTTCAATTTGATGGAGACATATGCTGGAGCACTGTAAGATTTTATTTGAACAGGTATGCCCATAATGGCCATTACCTCTAACAGGTATGTGATAACAGAATCAGCCTTTTCAGAGCTCAGAGAAGTGGCCCATTGAAAACCTGAAAATATATGTATAATGTGATGAACATATTTTAATTATCCAAATTCTGCAAAATAAAAAACATCCATTTCTCATATTTCATTCCTATATATACGTGTAGGATTACTGCCTTGTGTTAAAGGAGTTTAGATATAGAATGAGCAAGTAGGACATTTCCTTACTATTTCCTTGGCTTATTGCCAAGTGATAGAAAAATCCTTTTTTAAAACTTTGCTGTTCACGTGGTGTTTCTTATGAAACTCTGAGGTTTCTAGCACAGTTCCTATCAATAAACAATCAATTTCATCATTGCCTTGTGCTCGAGGACCTCACAGACCCGCATGGGATCTGATGTGTGTTACATATATAGGATGAGTCCTCTTTCTGATAGTATCTTGTAACTGTATAAACAATGAAGTTAATTCTGTGTTGGCAGGAATATATTCTGCAGTCTCAATGTGTAAAATGACTCTCTTTGCAAATTGAGAGTCAGTAACTATATTGAGGGGTTCTTTAAAATCCATAAGTACCATGAGAATGGCATACAATTCTGCCTTTTGTACAGAGTTGTAAGGGCTTTGAACCACTTTGCTAATTTTTCCTGATTTATGTCCTGCCTTACCTGATTTGTTTGCACCAGTGTACAATGTATGAACTCCAGAAATAGGTGTTTTTCTTACAATGCGTGGAAGGATCCAAATCGTTTTCTTTATGAATTTTCATTATCTCAGTTTTGGGATAGTTGTTGCTAATCGTTCCCAAAAAGTTACTGCAAGCTCTCTGCCAATATTTGTTATCTTTCCATACGGAGGAATTTTCCTCATTAGTTAAGGGTACTATAATTTCTGCTGGGTCCCTTCCTATTAGCTGACAAAGTGTTAATTTACCTTTTATTATCAAGTCAGAGATCTTTTATATGTATATATATATATAGTATTTTATTCTGTTTATGTGGTAGGAATATCCATTCTAATATGCTATCTTCTCTCTGCATCAAAATCACTGAAGGATATTCTCTAGATGGTAATATAACCAAAATACAATCAAGGTTTGCATCCACACAGTCCACATGTGCCTCTAGTATCCTCTTTTCTACCCATTCTAATTCCTTCTCAGATTCAGCTGATAGTATTCGTGGACTATCCAAGACTTTATCTCATTTTAGGGCCATTTTTATGTTTTTCAAATCATGCCCTTCTGCTCCAATAATGGTTTGCAGTTGAGAAATCTCTCCTAATAATTTTTGAAGATCATTACGAGTCTGGTAGTGATCTCTTCTGATCTGTACTTTTTGTGGTCTAATTTTCTGTAGACCTATTTTATATCCTAAGTAGTTGATAGACTCTACTTTTTGTATTTTTTCAGGTGCAATTTGTAATCCCCAGCGAGGTAAAACTTTCTTTACTTTCTCAAACATTTTTTCTAATATTTCTCCTTTAGAGTCAGCTAACAATATATTGTCCATGTAATGATAGATTATGGATTGTACAAACTGTTTACGAATTATTTCTAGCAGTTTTTGTACAAAATATTGGCACAGGGTGGGGCTATTTAGCATTCCCTGTGGCAAAACCTTCCATTGATATCTCTTCACCGGTTGAGAATTATTGTAATTAGGTACCGTGAAGGCAAATTTCTCTTTATCTTGTTGTTGTAAAGGTATAGTGAAGAAGCAATCCTTTAAATCAATAACTATAATAGGGCATTCTTTGGGTATCAAAGAAGGCAAGGGCATTCCAGGCTGTAGAGAGCCCATTGACTGGATAACTTTATTGACGACTTTCAAGTCTTTAAGCATTCTCCTTTTACCAGATTTCTTTTTTATCACAAATACAGGAGAATTCCAAGGGCTGGTTGATTCCTCGATATGTCCAGCATTTTGCTGTCCCTGAACCAGGCTTTCTAAAGCTTCTAACTTCTCAAAGGTCATAAGACATTGTCCTACCCAGACAGGTTCCTCTGTTAGCAATTTTAAAGGTAGGGCTTTTTGTTCCTCTGTTTGTTCAGCACTTGTATTCTGTTTTTGTACAGCCAGGCTATTTGGTAACTGTCTTGTATAGTACTTTATAATATTTATTTTTCACAATCATGAGGTCGTTTATGGTTCCTATCTTATACTGGAGGAATGTTAATCTGTGTATTCCATTGCTGTAATAGTTCACGACCCCATAAATTTATCACTACATCAGCCACATATGGTCTCAACCTTGCTCTCTGTCCTTCTGGTCATATACATTCACTCCATCTCGTGCTCTGTTTTACCTGAGACAGGGTTCAAATCCCTAAGTATTGAACATTTACCTCATGTAGGGGCCATGTTCGAGGCCAAGATTTATTAGATATGATAGATAAATCTGCCCCTGTGTCCCATAAACAGTCAAACAGTCTATTATACACCTTAACTATCAATCTAGGCCTATTACTATTTATAGCGGTTTGCCAAAATATAGTTTTTTATTTCCTTCTGTCATATTTGATTCAACTTCCATCACTAGTTTTTCATCCAGAGTGGTATGAGTTTTTATAATAGGCACAGAATTTTCTAATTGTCCTCTGGAAGATTGTCTTCACTGTGACTGGGAATATTCTGACCACCTGTGACGTGGGGACATTCGAGAGGCCCCCCAAGGAGTTTCCTGATGGTAAAGGGTTTCCTTGCTTGTCTATGGTAGATCTACACTCATTTGTCCAGTGTCTGCCTTTGCCGCACCTTCTACATAACCCAGGAGGCTGAGACCTTCTGTTTGATTCATTCCTGGGAGTGTTATTTCTAGGCAAGCTTTGCCTACAATTTCTTTTTAGATGCCCTATCTTACCACAGTTGTAACATCTGACATGTTGATATCTCGTCAAACCTTTCCACATGGGTTCTTGTACCCAAGCTTCTAAGTCACCATAGTCAAGAACTCTGTTATCTTGAAGTTTTCTCTGTCCTTTAGATATGGCTTCTCCTACCCATTCTTCAGTCTTATTGTCATTATACTCAATGTTGCCTGTTTATAGGACCCAATCATCCAAGGGTGCTGATCGCATTTTTAAAGGCAACCACACCTGTTTGCATTGAGGATTCACATTCTCATAAGCTAAAGATTCTATGAGTATTCGCCTAGAATATATGTCTGCTACCTCTAATTGTACTGCCCTAGATAATCTTTCTAGAAACACACTAAAGCATTCTCTAGGTCCTTGCCTTACATGGTTCAGCGTTTTATCCTCTCTCCTATTTCATGAAACTTATCCCAAGCATTCAGAGCTGCTGTACTGCATAGAGAAAAGATATGTTCATCATAGGCAGCTTGGGTTTCTGGGTCAGCATAAAGACCCTCACCAAGAATTTTATCTTGGGGAGCTTTATAACCTTGCTTTAAGTCCTGAAGTTCAAGAGCTTTTTCTTCCTCTCTCCATAAAGCCCTCCATTCTAACTGAGAGGAGTTTTCAAGGACAGCTGATATTTATTGATCCCAGTCCTTAGGGGATACCTTGTTATTCCTTGCCCATGATTCTACTAATTGCTTCACATATGGTGAGTGCATGCCATAAGAGTCTACTGCTTCCTTTATAACTTTTAAATCTTTCATATGTATTGGTTCCCACTGATATGCAATGATAACTTTTGGATGCTTTTTCGTTGCTGGTTTTTCATTAATAGATACAGGAAAAGTTCCCCTGACCCTAAATGGTCTGGAAAATTTTAAATCTTTTTCATGCCCTGTTACCTGTAGTTCTTCTTCTGATGTATCAGACTGAAGGTCTTCTAGAGCCTGAAATCTATTCACCATTGTTTCTTTGAGTGTCTGAACTTCTTGAATCAAATATATTTCTAGAGACTTTATTGCAGCAGTCAGTTTCTTACTTTCTCCAACTACATATGATTCCTTGTTTTTAATCTTCACATCATTAGATATTATCTGAATGTCATGTAAACTGCCTTCCAGAAACAATGTTCTATCTGCTAGCTTGCCATTAACCTCAAACATGAAAGACATTCTATCATCTGGTCTTTCTATCTGATGTTCCAGTTTTTTAAACTTATTAGTAGCTTCCTCTGTCCAGGAATGAGCTGTTTCTGCTAGCATGTTAATGTATTGCATTGTTTCTGTTCTGGTTATTGAGGTATCAGACATGGAACAAATTCTGTTTTCAATATTCTGAACCTTTCTTTCTATGCATTCTATGCTTTGAATTCTATCATTTTCAATGTTTTGAATCCTTGTTCCTAAGTCTCCTATGGTTTGTACAAGTTCCTTATTTTTTGCTGTAATCTCAAACCATTACTTTAAGAATATCATTTTAATGATGAAACCCATTGCTATTGCAAAATAAAAGTAGATAGTCTTCCAGTCATAATTTTCTTCTGCTAAAATTCCTTCTATATATGAAGTAAAAGAATTCCTAAAGTCTTGTATTGTATAATTATTATTATATCAGCTTAAATTGCAAAGGATGATACAATTACCTTAGGTGTAATTCTGCTGTCCTGGAACTTTGATGCTTTTAGTTGTAGATCTCAGCTTATGTTATTTACACCTGGATGTGTACCACCAAATAGCGCCCAGCCACAGAGGACCCGTCTGATCCTGGTTCTGACAGGAAGTGTACCGCCAAATATTGTCTGATCCTGGTCCCTGTAGAATAGCTCTTAACAAACTATGGCAAGCAAAATTTTGTTAGACAAATGAGTAAAAGGAGTCTTGTGGAATTGCTGGGATTGCAGGGCTAATCGTGGGAAAATGCACAAGCAGGGCTGGTGCCAAGCGGCTCTGTGGGAATGCAAAGGGCAGTGCTGAAATGGGCAAAAAATGAGAAGTGGTGAGGGCCTTCTCAGGCCTGCTTTGTCGGCAAAGATCTCCTTTGCCATAAGGATAAGGCAAATGTCCCAAAGCTGTGGTGTATCCACCGGGTTAGGCAAGGGATCCTGCCCCTTGGGGATGGTGGGGGAGGGGAGCGGCCTCCTCTGCCTGGGTGAAACCCAGGTCCCCTAAAAATCCTAATCCTACTTGTGACACCAGATATTACAGTTAAATAAGGATCAGGATAAATAAATAGGCTGAATAGATGTTTATTCAGGGAGAAGTAACTTACAAACTAGACAGATGAATACCAGGAATTTCTACCAGATGTTCTCACGTCCGAGTCCTGCCAGCAAGAGAGCTTTTTTAGGCTTTTCCTCAGACCTCCTTCCACAGGTTGCATCTGCTCATTTCTCCACCCCTCAATGGGTGTGGTCTGTGCCACTGTATGACTATCTCACAAATATATATATATATATATATATATATATATATATCATGATAAATATCCCCAGATATATCAATATACAAAATATATTGAATACAATAAAACTATACATACATAGAATATGGCAAGAATAAATGTGCATGAATTATATCAATATATGAAAGATCTTGAACATAAGTAAAAGTGTACATACATAGAATATGGTAAGAATAATGTGCATAAAACATCATAAGTGGAAAGATTTTCCTTAATATAACAAAATATAATGTTAAATTCTTCCAGGAATTCTTCCGGGAAGGGAATATTAACTTAATTTTACATAGCTTACCACAAATAAGAATATATAACAATGTAAACTGTAAAATACTATTATTTTATAAGTTACATGTAGGAATTTAAACTCACAATGGTAGAATAGATGATGGAATATTTTCTTAAATCTTACTAAATGTTAATGGATTAATATTGTTAACTGTGATTCTTATTTGATAAATATTGTGTTATATATTTTGCTTTGTTAAGGTTAAATCCCTTCTTTTTAGTTGGCAAAAAAGAGGAGGTGATGGGAGATGTCATTCTATAAATATGTTTCTCTTACTTATAATGGAATTTACAGGCAGTCTCTGACCCTTTTGCTTATTTATGGGACCCTCTCCCTCCTACTGAGTTACCACTTCCAACCTTGATATGATCAAAATGTATAAGCAACTAATGAAGTCAATGAATAGACTATGACACAAAGTTTTGAATTATTTTATAAATACTTATTTTTTTATATTTTAATATTATTGTAAAGGTTGGAATTATGCATTGGATACTTGTGGAAATAGTTTTACAAGAAGTTGTTCATAGTCATGTGTGGATGCCAGGAACTCAATTTGTACCCTGCAAGCACTGGAAGAACTCTTAACTGCTAAGCAATCACCCTACTGGCTTGTTATATTTTACTGGAGAAAAAATCACCCCTTAGTGAAGAGGTCTATCCATTCCCATCTCAAAATGCTTATTCTATATTGCTTGAAGACTGATTTTAGTCCTCCCTAGAGATAGTTGGGTTATTTTACTCCATAAAACACATCAATATCATTAGACATTGGCCATGTATGCATTTAATCACACCACTTTGGGGCAGAGGCAGGAGGATGTCTGTGAGTTCAACAACAGCCTGATCTACAGAGCGATTTCCAGGATAGGCTCCAAAACAACACAGAGAAACCCTGTCTCAAAAAAAAAAAAAAAAAAAAAAAAAAAAAAAAAAAAAAAAACATCTCATGTGCTTCCATAAACAGAACTAAAGTCAAGTTGCTGAAATCTAGTTAGGATTATTTATATTGTAAGATGCTGGAGGTGATGTGATATATAGAAATTAAAAAGTATGAGCTTTATAATTTGTATATATAGCAGTGTATGTGACCATGACTATTAGGAGCTATAATTGCAAAATAAATTAAATTTTAGATTAAAGTTTAGATCAGATTGCATTTATCAATATAATTTCATCGAGAAGTAATCAGATATTTAGTCTTGAAACTAAATTAGTTGAAACAGCTTTTATAATTATTTGAAAGACAGAAAAAGGTTTTCCTCATTGACATCAACATTCTATGGATATCTTCAACTAAATTGGAGAAAGGGAATGAAATATTTGAGGAAACTGATATTACAGTGTTCTGGTTATAGAAGAGAGAAAGAGTATTCTTATCTATGTTACAGAGACTTAAAAAGATCCGTTTATAATTGTGACAATACAAATTCAATTTGCTGGGTGTTCCTCAGTATGCTAGAATCTCTGCAACCTCTCTATTATATAAGAAAGAAAAATAGGAAATACTAACTAAAATGTGTAAACTAAAAGAAAGGGATTATAATAATAGAATATTGGGATGTTAGCAGTCTAATTGCAACAGCAATTATCAATAGCAGTATGGATATAGTTGTAAGAAGTATTGCATTGTTAAGGCAGCAATAAAAATTGCCCTGCCCAAATATTTTGGGTCAAACTTTGTTGATTCCAAATGGGAACCCTCACCCATGAGGAGGAGTGGTCTGTGAATATGGGTTTTGGTAGAGGCATTCAGGGTTGAAGGAGTGGAGGGAGGGAGAACTGTGGATGGAATGTTAAATAATTTTTTAAGGAATAAAATAATTATAAAGATAATTATAAGTGGTGATAGATAAGATAGAATTGGAATATATAAAAAAAACTGACTTTTCAACTTTCTAGTTTATCTGTAGAGGCAGGATATATATATATATATATATATATATATATATATATATATATATAGTCAATCATTAGAAAAGTAAAATCCCATTTACTGTAAAATATCATACTTGAAACAAAGACAGGACTAGAATTCTGGAAATTCAGGGAGAGTTGTGTCCCATTAAAGAATTCCATATAGTACAGAATGTCATAAATGTGTGTATGCACAATGCACAATAGAACTTATCATTAAAAGGAAAAGTAAATAGTACATATGTGATGGGAACTGAGGAGGCCCTGCAGTACAGATTGAATAGATAACGTAACGATGTGCACCAGGTATCTATGACCTCCATTTCAGTTGTACTACATTTACTTTACTAACCTTTAGATTGAAATAATAATATTTCATATGTGGTCTGGAATAATGGCTCATTGAGTAAATTGCTTATAGAACAGGCATAGTATCTAAGTGTGATCCTTGAAACCCATGGGAAAATGTAAGTAAGTGTGATGCCACATGGTTGGATTCCCAGCAGTGAAATACATGAAGAATACTGTGGTCACTGGTCAGATATTCTAAGAAGCACCAGGTTAACATGACAGATTTAATCTCAGGGAGAAAATGTGCATGGGTATTGAAGAAGGTTGATACACTGATTTCACATGCATCCACATAGAAGTACACTTAGTAAATAACATGCATACAAAGAGAGTGCAAATAATTCTGAAGCTACATATCTGAAAAGTGTGTTACTTGTTTACTGCCCCTGTGAAAACACATCTTGGTTCTTGGTTAGTAACTGCCTATGATACATTTAAGAAACTTGCAAACCACATTTTCTAATGCATTGACAAATAAATAGAGCATACAAATCTTTCACAGATGGTAAAAAATGAGATAAAACTTTTGACACCTTTGTCTTCATATTATGCCTGTATCATTGGTACTTTATTAAAGGTCATGTTGAAATACATAGGTTGGTAGTTATGGGTTAAGAGAAAACTAGCTACTAAGAATGCTAAACGATCAGCCAAAGAGTTTATAAATATAAATATAATTCTTCGTGTGTTTTTGAGGCTAAACAGCTGTAAGACTAGGTGGAAAAGAAAACCCACCTACACCCTTCACTTTGTAGGCTGAATTTCCTATGAAGGTGCTGTGCTGATCTTGTTATTGATACATACTCTGATCTCCTTTTCACTATCCCAAGGCATAATAACCTCTTGTTCTGTGTCTGGCTTAGTCTGGTAAGGGTTTAAATTAAGCAGTCGTGTCTTCTGCAAAATCCTATTGCCAACAACAGTGCAATGTGGCATGACAGAGTGGTGATTTAGGAGGTCAAGTTTGAGAATACCATCCTAGATTTTCAGGACATTCATGCATGCCTTGTGCTGGCATTTACATGGAAAAATCTAGAGCTTAAGTTTTCTTTTAATTAATTGTTTTTATTTTTAGTTTGTATATCGATCACAGTTTCCTCTCCTTCCCTCTTTCCCTTTCTCCCACACTCTCATGCCCCCTAACCCTTCTCCCCTCCCATCCCCCCCCAGTGCACATTTAGGGTGATGCCCTCCAGGAGCTGTCATCTAAATCTCTCAAATAATTTGGAGTAGGGACTAGGACTTCTGTTCTGTCTCTATGTTAATGGAGTATCCATCCATGGGGAATGTGCCCCCAAAGTCCTTTTTTGTACTAGGAATACTTTGGTTTACGTCACAGTCTGTTGTTTATTTCCATCCTTTCCCAAACACAGTGTTTATCTCTGAGTTTTGTGCTCTGAAGTGAGAATAGCACTGACAGGTATTATAAAATGACCCTTTCTGTCATTTTCAATGTGTCCTTTCTTAGATTTCTTTTACCCAAAGTTACTAAAATCTCCCTCTTAGGTTCCATAGGTGTTATGAAGGTATTTTTATGCATGGATATTTGTTCAAATAGATGTTTCTATGGGGAGAAGAAGCCCTAGAAAGCTCTACTCCACTTTCCTATAACTACATGTAATATATGCTGCAGCTGAAGGTGTGACAATTTTCTCTATTGTCCTTGCATTTGTCCCCCTGGTGCCTTTGATTTCCCTAGACACTCTTAAAGTACAACATTCATTTTGAAGTTTTTCCTGTCATAATTGACTGCTACATCTGAGCTCTGTTGAGAATGTGCTAAGGCATTATGAAAAGCAAGCAGTGTGTAATCTTATGATTGAATCAATCTTCACTCTCATTGACATCATTTACTCCTCATTGTTAAAGACGAAGTTTTTTAGCCTTTGCTTCTACCCTCTTGTAAGTCAGAAATATTAGAGCAGATTTCTTTCCTCTCGTTTCCCTTCCTCTAAGTCAATCATGTCAGTAGTAATGTACGTTTCTCCCGGGAAGGACTTTGTTATGGAGAATATAATGTTCTGGGTATATTTCAAAATGATTAGTTTTATTTCAACTTGCCAGAAGCATGAATGGATTTTTCACAGATCTTCACCATGAAAAGCTGTTAAAGGATATGGTACTAAAACTCATAAAAGAATGTGAGAGTTCCTGTTACTAAGACCTTGCAATTTTCAAGCTGTCCAATTTGTCCATATCTAGCACCTGATGATTTCTGAAGTGTCCTATTAGTTACTTATTTCAACAGTTTATGCTATCAAGAAATTTAAAGTCTCTAAATTAGTTCCTTTACATGTACTAAAGAATATAACATATTCCTAGTATTACTAATTATTACTAGTGTCTTCATATATTTTAATGTTTCTTAATTTATATTATGTGCTCTGTCTTGAGAAAATTTCAAGTTCTTAATTTATAAAAATAGAAGCCAAGGACCCCCATTTCTGGCACACTGCTAGATGCCTCAGCTGGAGAGTGCCAAGCCCTAGGTAGATTTGCCTAACTGAATGGGGCTATCCTGAGTCCCTGTCTGCTGGATGCTTGACCCTTGTTGCCAGGCTTCTGCTAGAGTGGCCTCATATGGAGAGTGCCAGGACCTGGCTATATTCACTAATCTGTGAGGGAACATCCTGAGTTCCTGCATACCAGGTCTGTGACACACAACATCAGGCCTATACTAGAAGGCCCCTGCCTGAAGAGAGAACTCCAAGAGAGCTTGGTCCACCAAGAGCTAAAAATATCGAACTTCTGATCCACCAAAGCCCACAGGGGTGTACCATAGACTGAGAGAGAGAGACCCCAACTGCACTGAATGGAAAAAGCAATGGGAAGAAGGAAATACAAGAAAACACCTAACAATAAAAAGACAAGCATGACACCACCAGAATCTAGGTACTCTACACCAACTAGACATGAACACGGCAAAGCAGATGAATCAGAAGAGAACAACTTAAAAAAATATGTTCATAAAAGTGACAGAGGCCCTCAAAGATGATGTGAGAAAATACCTCAAAGAAATGGAAGAAAAAAAAATGGAAGAAATGAACAAATCTATTAAAGAAAGTATGAAAAGCCAAGAAAAAAAAAAAACATTTAAGCAAGTGAAGGAAACAGTTCAAGACATGAAAACTGAAATCGACACAATAGAGAAAACACAAACAGAAGGAATGATGGAAATAGAAAAATGGGTAAATTATTGGGAACTATAGACACAAGCATAATGAACAGAATACAACAGATGGAATAAAGAATCTCAGGTACTGAAGATAAACTAGAAACAATAGATTCATCAAGCAAAGGAAATTGTAAATCCAAAAAATCCTTAACACAAAATATCCAGGAAATGTGGGACACCGTGAAAAGTCCAAACCTAAAATTAATTGGCATAGAAGAAATCAAAGAAGCCCAGCTCAAATGTACATAAAACATATTCAACAAAATCATTGAAGAAAACATTTCCAATCTGAAGAAGGGCATGCCCATGAAAGCATAAGAAGCACAACAAACACCAAATAGATTGGACCAAAGAAAAAAGACCCCTCGACACATAATAATCAAAATATTTAACATACAGAATAAAGAAAGTATATTACGAGCAGTGAAGGAAAAAGGCCAGATAACTTATAAAGGCAGACATATCAACATTATACCTGACTTCTCCATAGGAACTCTCAAGGCCAGAAATCTGGATAGATATTCTACAAGTACTAAGAGTCTATGGATGCCAGCCCAGGCTACTATTCCCAGCAAAACTTTCAATTACTATAGACGGAGAAAACAATATATTTAATGACAAAGCCAGATTTTCACAATACGTATCTGTACACCTAGCCCTACAGAAAGATTTGGAGAAAAACTGCAACCAAAGGAAATTAACTACGCTGACAAAGACATAGGCAATACATAATCCCACTTCACCAGAACCCAAGGGTAAAGCCGGACAAATATATTCATAATACCACTGCCAACAACAAATATAAAACAAACAAGCCTTAACAATCAATGATCCTTACTTTCCTTCAATATTAATGTTCTTAACATGCCTATAAAAGGACACAGGCTAACAGAATGGACATAAAGCAGAATGCATCCTTCTCCTTCATACAAGAAACACATCTAAGCTTCAAAGACAGACATTACCTCAGGGAAAACATCTTCCAATCAAATGGACCCATCAAGCAAGCAGGTGTGGCTATCCTGTTACTAATAGGTAGACTTCCAACCAAAATCAATCAAAAGAGATGAAGATGGTCATTTCATATTCATCACAGGAGAAATCCATCAGCAAAAAAAAAATCTCAATTCTGAACATATATAAACCCCAGAAAAGGCACCCACATTTGTAAAAGAAAGTATATTAAACTCAAAGCTCACATAAAACCTCACACACAGGGTGAGACTTCAAAACCCCACTCTCACCACTAGACTGGACCACCAGTCAGAAATTTAACAAAGAAACAAAAGACCTAACAGAAGTTTTGTCTCAATTGTCGTTTACCAGATATCTATAGAACATTCCATCCAAAGACAAAATTATATAGCTTCTTCTCTGCTGCACATGGAACCTTTTCTAAAATCAAATACATACTAGGAGACATAGCAATCCTCAACAGATACAAATAATTGGAATATCCCTCTATAAGTTATCATGCCACCATGCTTTAAAATTGGAATTCAACAACAACACAAATCACAGAAAACTTACAGACTCATGGAAACTGAACAATGCACAATTGCACCATACATGGGTCAAAGAAGAAATAAAGAAATAAATTAAGGACTTCCTAAAATTCAATTAGAATTCAATTAGAATGAGGACACCAATGAGATACCATCTTACCCCTGCCAGAATGGCTAAAATTAGAAACACCAGTGATGACTTATGTTGGAGAGGATGTGGAGAAAGTGGAACACTCCTCCACTGCTGGTGGGAGCGCAAACTCATACAGCCATTTTGGAGATCATTATGGCAGTTCCTCAGGAAAATGGGAATTAGTTTACCACAGGACCAGGATTTCCGAATCTTCTTAGAATTCCCCATGACAGCGCCCCTTACCAGCAGGAAGTAGTTTGGAAAGAACAATGCCCAAATTCCCAAATATTGCGTATAAATGTTTGTTTTCATTTAATTGGACTTTGTTATATAAAATAAATTAATAAAATAACTACCATATAAATCTTCCTTTTTACACTGTCAGCCCCCTCACACGCACACTGACCACCCTAACCTCCCATCTGCCTAATCCAATTCCACATGTTAGGCAATGCCATCCACTTGGGTTTATGTAGAACTGTCAGGTCAACTGAAGTTTGAACTAGTATTTATCTCCTGTTTCATGTATAAGGCAGTTATCCCTCCATGGGGGATGTGTTCGCAAGGTCCTATTGTGCACAAGGGATACATCCTGGTTCCACTGTCTGAGGTCCTTTAGACTACTCAGTCATTCTGGCTGAGACCCATATTCAGGGGGGCATGAGTCATTCCCATGCTGGATTTCCAGCTATCAATCTGGGTGCCTGTTAACTTCTCCTTGTTCAGGTCAGCTGTCTCTGTGTTTCTTCAACTTGGTCTTGTCATCTCAGTCTGCATCTGGACTTTAGTTCCACTCAGTGTTTAGGTATGGGTGTTTGCTTCTCTCTCTCTCTCTCTCTCTCTCTCTCTCTCTCTCTCTCTCTCTCTCTCTCTCTCTTCTGTCTTCTATTCATACCCTGAATCAGTCTTCCTAGTTACACGTGTTTTCCTCTCATCCCCCTCTCTCCTACTTCTCTCTCCATTCACTGCCCCCCCATTTCCCGTCTGTTCTGGGGGACATGTCCCATCCCCTTCTGTGAGGGACTTTATATGAATCTCTTACAATACACCTTGTATCCTAGTTCCTCTGGTGGTGTGAATTATAGGCTGGTGATCCTTTTCTCTAGGTCTAAAATCCATATATGAATGAGTACATGCCATATTCTGTGTTTTTTTTTTAAAGTGGGCTAGCTCATTCAGGATGGTTTCTTCTACTTGCCTGCAAATTTCAAGATTCCATGATTTTTATTTTTTTCTGCTGAGTAGTATATCGTTGTGTAGATGTGTCATATCTTCTTTATCCATTCTTCAATTGAGTGGCATCTAGTTTTCTTCCAGGTTCGTGCTATTAAAAATAATACTTCAATGAACGTAGTTGAACAGATGTCTCTGTTGCATGGATGTGGATCATTTGGATATATGCCTAAGAGAGGGATTGCCACGTCCCCTGGTAAACTCATTCCCATTTTCCTGAGGAACCACCATAATGATCTCCAAAAAGGCTGTATGAGTTTGCACTCCTATTAGCAATGGAGGACTGTTCCCCTTTCTCCACATCCTCTCCAGCATGAGTTGTCATTGGTGTTTCTAATTTTAGCCATTCTGGCATGAGTAAGATGGTATCACAAAGTTGTTTTGATTTGCATTTCCGTGATAGCTAAGAATGTTGAGCACTTTCTTAAGTGTCTTTCAGCCTCTTTGATTTCCTCTAATTAGAATTCTTTCTTCATTTCTGTACCCCATTTTTTAACAGGGTCGTTTGGTGTTTTGTTGACTAGCTTCTTGAGTTCTCTGTATATTTTGGATATCATCCCTTTTTCTGATATAGGATTGGTCAAAATATTTTCCCAATCTTTGGGCTGCCGTTTGGTTTTGTCCACTGTGTCCTTTGCCTTACAGAAGCATCTAAGTTTGAAGAGGTCCTATTTATTAATTGTTGCTCTCAGTGTCTATGCCCCTGGAGTTATTTTCAGGAAGCAGTCTCCTATACCAATTTTTTCAAGGGTACCTCCTACGTTCTCTTCAAATGGGTCAGTGTGGCTGGACTGATGTTGAGGTCTTTGATCCATTTGGACTTGAATTTTGTGCGACAGACATGGGTCTATCTGAGGTCTTCTACACACCATCATTCAATTGTACCAGAACCAATTGTTGAAGATGCTGTCCTCATCCCATTATATTCTTTTAGCTGATTTGTTGAAAATCAGGTGTTCATAGGAGTGTCGGGTAATATCAGGATTTTTCAATTAGATTCCATTGGTCTACCTTTCTATTTTTGTGCTCTTTTCAGAATTATAGCTGTGTAGTAGAGCTTATAGTCATGGATGGTGATGCTTCCTGAAGTACTTTTATTATACAGGGTTGTTTTGACTACCGTGGGTCTTTTGATTTTCTATAAAAAGTTCAGTATTATCCTTTGAAAATCAGTGAAGAATTGTACTGGGATTTTAATGGGGATTGCATTTAATCTGTAGATTGGTTTTGGCAAGATTGTCATTTTTACTATTTTTATCCTACTTATGCAAGAACATGGGAGATTTTTCCACTTTTGGTATCTTCTTTAATTTCTTTCTTTTTAGAACCACAAAGTTCATATTATATAAGTCTTTCACTTGTTTGGTAAGCATTACCACAAAATAATTTATGTTGCTTTTGCCTATTTTAAAGGGTGATGTTTCTCTGATGTCTTTCTCAGCTTCTTTGTTGTCTTAATAACGTAGGGCTATTGATTTTTTTTTTTTTTTTGCATTTATCTTGTAACCTGCTTGTTTCCTGAAGGTATTTATCAGCAGCAGGTGTTCCCTGGTAGAGTTTATTCGATCACTTATGTAAACTATTATAGACTGTAGAGACAGTTTGATTTATTCCTTTCCAATTTGGATCACCTTCATCACCTTTTGTTGTCTTATAGCCTTAGCTGGAACTACAAGTATGATGTTGAAGACATATGGAGAGAGAGGACAGCTGTATCTTGTTCCTGATTTTAGAGGAATCACCTTAAGTTTCTCTCCATTCAGTTTTATTTTGACAGTTGGTTTGCTGTATATTGCTCTTTTTATGTTTAGGTATGTTCCTATCATCCCTAATCTCTCCAAGACCTTTGTCATGAAAGGGTGTTGAATTTTGTCAAAGGCTTTTTCAGTATCTAGGGGGATGATCATATGGATTTTCTTTCTCAGTTTGTTTATATGGTGGATAATGTGGATAGGTTTTCATATATTAAACCATCCCTGCACTCCAGGAATGAAGCCTACTTGGTCATGTTGGATGATTTCTCTGATGTATTCTTCAATTCAGTTTACCAGTATTTTATTGAGTATTATTGCATTGATGTTCATCAGGTACATTAGTCTGTAGTTTTCTTTCTTATTTGTGTCTTTGTGAGGCTTGGGTACCAAGTTTATTGTGGCCTGGTAAAAAGAGTTTGGCAATGGATCTTCTGTTTCTATATTGTTGAACAATTGGAGGAGTAATGGTATTCGTTCTTCCTTGAATTTCTGGTAGAATTCTGCACTGAAGCTGACTGGTCCTGGGCTTATTTTGGTTGGAAGTCTTTTGATGACTGCTTCTATTTCATAGCGGGTTATAGGTATATTTATGTTATTTGTCTGTTCTTGATTTAATTTTGGTAAATGATAGTTATCGAGAAATTTGTCCCTTTCCCTTGAATTTTCAATTTTTGTGGAATACAGGTTTTCAAAATATGACCTCAAAACTGTCTGGATTTCCTCTGTGTCCATTGTTATGTTTCCCTTTTTTGTTTCTTATTTTGTTAATTTGCGTGTTCTCTCTCTGCTTTTTCATTAGTATGCATAAAGTTTTGTCTATCTTGTTTATTTTCCCCCAAAAAAACAATTGTTTGTTGCATTGATTTTTTTGTATTGTTTTCCTGGTTTCTATTTTGTTGATATCAGCCCTCATGTTGATAATTTCCTGGCATCTACTCCTCCAGGGTGAGTTTGCTTCTGTTTTTTTTCTAAGGCTTTCAGTTGCACTGTTAATTCTCTTATGTGACTATCCTCTGTTTTCTTTATATGGGCACTTAATGCAATGAACTGCCATTGTAACACTGCTCTCAAGGTGTTCCACAAGTTCAGATATGTTGTTTCCTTATTCTTATTGAATATTAGAAAGTCCTTAATTTCTTTGTTTATTCTTTGAAACATGTGTGGTGCAATTGCACATTGTTCAGTTTTCATGAGTTTGCAGGTTTTCTTTAATTTGTGTTGTTGTTTAATTCCAATTTTAAAGCATGGTTGTCTGATAAGATACAAAGGACTATTATAATTCTCTTGTACCTGTTGAGGCTTTTTATGCCAGCTACTATGTGGTTGATTTCAGAGTAGATTCCAAGTGGAGCAGAGAAAAAGGTAGATTCTTTTGTATTTGGATGCACTGTTTTATAAATGTCTGTTAAACCTAGTTGAGACATAACTTCTGTTAGTTCTTTTGTTTCCTTATTGAGTTTCTTATTCATGGTCCTGTCTAGTGTTGAGAGTGGTGTGTTGAATTCTCCCACTATAAGTGTGTGAAGTTTTATGGCAGCTTTGAATTTTAGTAGTTTCTCTTTTACAAATGTGGGTACCTTTGTGTTTGGGTCATAGATGTTCAGAACTGAGACTTTGTGTTGATGAATTTCTCCTGCGATGAATAAAAATAAATGTCTTTATCTCTTTTGATTAATTTTGGTTTGAAATCTAACATGTTAGACATTAAGATAGCCATACTTGCTTGATTTTTGTTTCCATTTGATTGGAAGTTCTTTTCCCATCCCATTACACTGAGGTAATATCTATCTTTGAAGCTTGGATGTGTTTCTTGTATGCAGCAGAAGGATGGATTCTGTCTTCATATTCATTCTCTTAGCCTGTGTCTTTTTATAGGTGAGTTAAGAGCATTAATGTTAGGGTGCATAAGGACCATTGGTTGTTGATGCTTGTTTGTTTTAGGTTTGTTGTTGGCAGTGGTATTGTGAATATAATTGTCCTGCTTTACCCTTGGGTTCTGGTGTAGTTAGATTATCTGTTGCCGTTGAATTTGTGGGAGTAGTTAACTTCTTTGGGTTGGAGTTTTCCTTCCAATACTGTCTGTATGGCTGGATATGTAGATATGTATTGGGAAAATCTGGCTTTGTCTTGAAATATCTTGTGTTCTCCACATATAGTGATGTAGAGTTTTGCTGGGTATCTTTGGTCTCTTAGTACTTGTAGAACATCAATCCCAGACCTTCTGGCCTTGAGGGTTTCCATGGAGAAATTAGGTGTAATTTTAATAGGTCTGCCATTATATGTTACCTGTACTTTCTCCTTTGCTGCTCTTAATATTCTTTCTTTATTCTATATGCCTATTATTCTTAGGTTTGGCCTTTTCACGATGTCCCACATTTCCTGGATGTTTTGTTTTAAGGATTTGTTGGATTTATGATTTTCTTTGGTAGGTGAATCTAGTTTATCTTCTGCGTCTGAGATTCTCTCTTCCATCTCTATAATGCTGTTGGTTATGCTTGTGTCTGTGGTTCCCGAACTTTTGCCCAGTTTTTCTATTTCCCGTATGCCTTTGGTTTGTGTTGCCTTTATTTTCTCTATTTCAGTTTTCAAGTCTTTAACTGTTATCTTCACCTGCTTAATTGTTTATTCTTGGCTTTCTGTACTTTCTTTACTTTCCTTAAGAAATTTGCACATTTCTTCCACTTTTTGTTTGTTTTTTCTTCCATTTCATTAAGGGATTTTCTCACATCTTCTTTGAGGGCCTCTATCATTTTTATGATGATATTTTTTAAGTCGTTCCCTTCTGCTTCATCTGCTTTGTTGTTGTCTTCCGGTCTATTTGGTGTAGATTCCCTAGATTCTGGTGGTGTCATTCTTGTCTTTCTGTTGTTAGGTGTTTTCTTGTAGTGCCATCTTCCCATAGCTTCTTCCAGTAGGTGTTGGTGGGGTCTCTCCCTCTCTGTATGCTACTTCCCTGGTGGGATTATGTGGGTCAGTGGTACGATATCTGTAGTTCTGCATGGTTCAAGCTCTCTAGAAGGTCTCTCTACAGGCAGGGGCCCAGGGATGGGGGTCAGCGATCAGGCTCCATTAGATGACTGGTGATGGGGGTTAACAATCTTGAAGGCCGGGACTCTTCATGTTCCTTGTGCATATAGCCAGATCTAGCCTGGTCCTGGTTCTGTCCAACTTATGCTTCTTTAGTAGAGGTCCTTCTATTGGGGTCAAGGATCCTGCTGGCAAGAACTCAGAGTGGTCCAGCAGAAATAGGCAGATCTCTGGGATGGGGCCGTGACTCCAGGAGAGGACTGGCAGTGGGTGTCAGAGACCAAGCAGGTGGAAATTACGGGTGGTTCCGCTTGAATAGGCATGTCTCCTGTGTTCAGAGCCACTCCCAGAAGTTCCCTGAATTTGTCTGGACTGTTGGTTCCACCCTCTGTCCCAGTGTTCAACCAGAGCTGTGGGACAGTGGGGCTGGGTGGGACACAGTGTAGTGGGAGGGTAGGCTCGTAGTGGGGGTTGTTGGGGGTAAATAAGATCTCCAAGAGCTCTCTTGATGTGGACAGGACACAGGAGCAGGGGCATCCGGGGCAAACCCAGGGAGTTCCTGAGGGAGAGTGTAGGTGAGAGGCTGCCAGACATGGGCCCAGAATCAACTCTAGCCAAGGGCTGGCAGTAGAGGACAAATGCTGGGCTGATACTCAGGATATTTCTGCACCTATACGGGGGATCTCACTGGGACCTGGCACTGTCCAGCTGAGGCATCTTTAGCAGAGGCCCTGCTTTGGGGGTCAAGGATCTTGCCAGCAGGAACTCCTACTCTGTTTCTTTTACTTTTTATTTTTACTTTTTTTGAGATAGGGTTTCTCCTTGTAACTCTTATATGTACTGGAATTCTTTCTGCATACCAGGTTTACTTTTCATTCACAGTGATCTGCTTGCCTCTGTCTCCCAAGTGCTGGGATTAAAGGTGTGTGCCACTACATTCAGTTCCTCTCTGTATTTTTAAACCCATTTTATTCTTTTTCTCTCCCAAGTCTACATATATTTTAGAACACACTGTAAACCTTTAGAGGTTTTCTTCAATGGGAATCTGTCTTTACTGTAAACCTTTATAGTTTTCTGGCCATGAGTATTTTATCTGATAAACAACAACATTGATAAAATGAAAGTCATAGTTGTATCAGCCATGTTCTAGCCAAGGTGGCGGCAGGTACTTTTACTGCCTTACTGCCAGCACTGAGAGCTGTGCTCACCAACTTCGTCTACTTATGCTGCCAGTTTGGATATGTGGACACTGCCATTGCCAGATCTTTTACTCACCAATGAATTGTTTTGCCAGAAATCCTACATACCAATAAATTGTTAGGAGAGTTTCTTAAAAGCATGCAGTTTTGATTTTTTTGTTTTTTTGTTTTTTTTTTTTTTTTTTTTTTTGCTGCTTATGCTGAGTCAGGAAATCTCCCATAAAGGAGCCACACAAATCTGAGCTTGAATCTAAAAAGACAGAGTCCAACCAAGAAAAATGCTTCTACCAAGAAGTCTTACTTGTCTCAGTTCTTTTATTTATAAAATCATTTTTAAGATTTTATTATGTTTTAAGTAGAAGTTCTTATTAGCCATGTTGTGGCGTCATATTTTTATGACTAGGTTCCCCCCTCCAGCCCCTGCTGCTGGTCTCACTGCCATGACTTCTCCAAATAACATGCAGAGACACTGTATTTGATATTATGCGTTGGCCAGTTCCTTGTTTCTTATCAGCTGTCTGTGTATTAATTATTAACCCATTTCTAGTAATCTTAGTATTTCCACGTGGTCTCAACTTATTGTAGAGTGGGGTTGGACATCTGTTCTCTCCAGTCTCTACATGCTGACTCCTCCCTACTACTTCCTCAAATCTTCCTTGTCTCCTAGTCCCACCTATTTTGCTTTCCTATTGGCTAACAGTGCTTTATTCATTAACCAGTATGAGGAAAATATTTACAGAATGGCATCTCCCATCACATCCCCAACTTAAAGATCAACTATAGAGCTGTAGTCTTGAATACAGACTGGTATTGGCACAAAAATTAACCAGTAGACCAAGGAGATCAAATTGAAAATTCTGATATTAACCCACACATCTACCAACACCTGATTTTTGACAAAACAGCTAACATTATACAATGGGAGGAGGAAATAATCTTCAACAAATGGTGCTGGCACAACTGGATGATGATGTGTAGAAGACTGAAGGTAGAGCCATGTCGATCACCATGCACAAAACTCAAGTCCAAAAGGACCAAAGATCTCAACATCAATACAGCCACACTGAACTTCTTAGAAGAGAAATTGGTACAGGAGACTTCTTGAACATAATTCCAGACACTGAGATCAACAATTAATAAATGTGACCTCCTCATATTTAGAAGCTTCTATAAGGCAAAGGACACAGTGGACAAGACCAAACAGCAGCCCACAGACTGGGAAAAGACCTTCACCATTCCTACATAGGACAGATGGCTGATCTCAAAAATATACAGAGAACTCAAGAAATTAGTCAACAATACACCAAATAACCCTCCTAAAAATTTGGGTTTAGAACAGAAGAGAGAATTCTCAGTAGAGGAAATCAAAAAAGCTGAAAGGCTCTTAAGATAGTTTTCAACATCCTTAACTATCTGGGAAATACAAATCTAAACAAATTTGAGATAACATCTTACTTCTGCCAGAATGGCTAAAACTATAAACACCAATGAAAACTTATGCTGGAGAGGATGTGGAGAAAGGGGAACCCTCCTCCACTAGTGGCATACAAGAGGTGCCTAGATATGCATGAAGCCAATCATCCACACACAAAAAAAAAAATCCATTTTAAAATGAACAAACAAGCAAACGAACAAATCACTTGACATTTTCATATTGGCAATCAGAACTTGTCATAATCATTGCTCATATGAATACAGATAATTTGAGTTTCCAATATTTACACAATGGTGTTTTTAAAACTTGATCTACATATATTTATGTATTCATCAAATATTAAACTTATTACTTAATCATAACTAAACTATCTCTTATTTTCTGGCAATGTAGCTATTGTTTTTTGTACCTCTATCTTACACATTCTTTTTGCCCATAGTCTCAGCAACACCTGTTTGACTTAGGTCAACTTTTGGTCTCTATCTTATTAAACATGACATATAATCTCAGCTTGACAGTATCCATAAGCATCTAATGCCCAAGCCCCTGGGCAATCTGAGGAACTTTTTAAATTTATTTTTCTTATTTTACATATTTATCCAAGTTCCCTCTCCCTCCCTCCAACCCTCTCTCCCACACTTCCATGCTCCCTGAGCACCACCCTCCCATTCATTCCTTCCGTCTCCACAGGGAGAGTGATGTCTTCCAGGACGGGTCACAAATCTGAGGAATTTTAAAAAATAAATTTATTTGAAGCAAGAAGACCCACTGTATGTTTGAATACCACACAAGTGTTCTTATAGATAGTTCCCATATTGTAAAATATAAAAATATATTTCAACTTACATAATAAATAACAGTCACACATGCAAATTAACCACTATTAAAAATAGATCTATAGATGTACTCAAATATTCAGATGAATGTATCCAGGACTAAATTATTGACTATAGCATCTGGTAAAGTTTGGGAGAAAGAGCCTTTTATTTATTTATTCCTTTACTTTTACTTTGCTAAAAGTTCAGAGACATTTCACTGACAAAAATGACAAATATATATAAGTCTGCATGCTCAGAAGACAAGAAAGAAGAAAGTAAAAGCCAAATGATGAGATTAGAGAGTTTGTAAATGTAGACTCGCAGGCATGACAAGACTTTTACAAGCATCAACTCATAGCAGCTATAGTTATTTTACAATTTGAACTCTAGCATGAAGTGTAAGGAGTTCCCAAGTTCCCACCACTATTAGAATAGCTATTGGCAGTTTGTGGATCTGGAGGGAGGGAGAATATCTCTCCAATGTAAATATGGCTTCACATAGATTGTTCAGTCCTAATAAATGGAAAAGGACACTCATGCATATAGACAGCAAAGAGGAACTAATTATGAAAAAAAATATTTTAAAAATATATAAAGTTGGGAGGGACAAAGAGTGGAGGATATTAGAATATTAAGTGTAAGAACAAGGGATGTAGTTGTAGATTAATCAATATATTTTTTAAAAATATACAGAACTTTCAAGTAAAACAAATACTTAAGTAATACTATATTTTTTGGAATTATCTATGCAAAAAAATCAGCACTTAGGCTCTAGTAACCTGAACTGTTGGGTCACATAGATATTTTCTTTTACTTGGCTTAAATTATGGAAATAATAAAAGTATAGTGTAAAATTGAAATTTCATGTGACTTTAGTTTTCTCCCTTGCTTATTTACTTGTTTCCTAGTCAAAGTGAAAGTCTGAAATCCCTGCTCAAAGGTGCCAAAACATATTAAACATAATCATCAAGGAAAACTTTCCCAATCTAAGAAAGTCTCATATGCAACAAACATTTTCAGAAGTTTGAATTATGTAAGAAATAGGTTAGTGAGGTTCAAAGCTACTCTGTTACTATGTTTTAAATTTTTATTCCAAGAGTGTAACCTTAAGGTTTCCATATGAATTTTATAATATGATGAATTATGTAATTTCTTTTCTTATATACATTTTGAAGACTTTTAGATAACTTTCAGGCATGTTTCCTTCTTATTCGAGAATGAAAATGGTGTTTAATGCTAAATATAATGCTGAGTACCAGGTATTATTTTAGTCTCAAAAATACTTGAGAATATTGCTTGCCTTCCAATTTGTCTTTCTTTTTTTAATTTAATTTTATTTATTTTTTGTTCTGGAATCCTTCCAATTCCATTAAATAGTGATTTCTTTACTTTTCTTGCTCAAAGTTAATTTATCTTTATTACAATCAGGAGAATCTGCACTAATTTATGGCATTTAAATTTTAATGAATATGTAGTGTTCATATACATTAGTCATAAACATTGTGCTATTTTAACAATTATTATATACCATGTACTTAACAAATCAGGATAATTAGCATTTTCCTGTCCTCATCATTTCTAGATTCACAGTGTTCCTGTCTTCCAGCTCTTCTAAAGCTTTAGTGTTTTAAGTTTTAGGTTTAGATTTAATAATATAGTGTTGAATAATTAGAATGGTTTCAGTTCTTTTTTTTTTTAACATGTTCATCAAAACGTAGAAAATTGTCCATTTATTTAGGGGTTAATTAATTAACTATGACATTCAAAATAAAAAAATTAATTTGTTGTGTCTACTGTCTAATCTTGACTGCCAACTTGGCATATCTAGAAAGAGAAACAGCACCTAAAGGAATACTTGCATCAATTTTCCCTAATTGTGGACCACTCTGTAGTGCTTTTCTTTATTGTTAAATAACACAGAAATAACAAGCCCCCTTTGGATGATACCATTCCCAAAAATGGGGCCAGGAGCTGTATAAGACAGGGAGAGAAAGCAGGGAAAGTTAGCCAGTAACTGTCATTCTTTATAGCCTATGCTTCAGTTGTAACCTCCATGATCCTGCCTTGAGTTCTTGCTTTGGCTCACCTATATTAAAAACTCTAAAATTCAAGCCAAACAAACTCTTTCCTTCTAAGTTGTCTCTGCTCATGGTATTTTATCACAGTAGCAATTATTAAAAGAGAATGTAGAACCAATGAAGTCTTCTAAAACTGTATTTTGTATATTTCATCAGTATATGATTTTTATAACATGTCATTAAATATTTATGTAATTACTACATCATGTTGGTATGAGCAACAAAATATGATTCATATAGCACAGACCCAGTTGTAACATGGAAAAGAAATGACTCAGAGACAGATATTATGGTTCAAGCTTCAAGCTGAATATCAGGAAATAAAGCAGCTAGCCACTAGCTCTTACCTCTAGCTCAGGCTGAAATGTATGATCCATGCACAAGCTCTTCACCAAGTCTCAGACTGCTGGCTCTCCTCACTTTGGCTGGAGAAAGGATGCTTCTATTACATACTTGCTTCTGTTTTTTTTATGCCCCACTGGTGCTGGGATAAAGGATATGAGCTATAATTTTCTTTTAGTCTGATTCAATCTTGTGTAGATCCTGATGACCTTAGATTCACAGATATCCATCTGTCTCTTAATCCTGAGTCCTAGGATTCAAGGTTTGTACCACCAATTCATACCATCTGATTGATGGCATCTATGGTTGTGGCTGACGTTGATTTCTAAATCCTCATGCAAGCTTTAAAACTTCATAAATAATGTATCTCTTCACACTGTATAAGGGTAGTCTTCACAGTAAAGCTGGCAGGTTTCATCACATTATTTTATTCCTACAATATTGCCAAAAAGAATGATTAGAAGACATAAAAAGCTATTATCTACCTGACATCCACATAGATATCTCGGAGTCTTTGTAGAATGTCCAGCTGAATGTGCAGCTCCATAAACATACACAGCAATCATGTGGAGAGAAAGACTTACCCTAGTAACTTTTACCCTGTCTTAAAAAATTCAATTATGAGATTTTCTTTTAGAGAGACTTTTATTATTTGTACTTCTTTTAATTGGATACAAATAAAAATACTGATAAATTCCAAATAAATTTGTAATAGTAAAGGTTAAATAATAAGCCGAGTGAAATCTCACAATGATAAGAAAGCATCAACAGTAAAATGTCATTTTAAATATGACCCAAACAGAGAGTTATGTCATGTCATATTGATTAATGAGGTGACAGTGGCATGTATTCTGTCTTTCACATTGCTTTTTACCTTCCCTTCTTCCAGTTAATATTTTTTTAATGAGCTTACAAAATAACAAGTTTCATTATAAATACTCTTAATAAAATTAACTCTCTCTTAACTTTTTCTTCTCCTTCATCTCACTAACTTAACTAAATTAAACACTGTGTCTCTAAATATCCTTCTCAATTTTCAAATCACATGTGTTCTACTATTTCCCTTACTTTGTCTTCTTGGGGATTTCTGCTTTCTTTTCTCATTTGCCAGTTGACTAGTTTCCTAAATTCTGTAAACACTAACTCATTAATAATATAATAAATATTTTTAAGAATAGAAAGTAAAAGCTAGGTTCCACAATGAGGCTGATAATGTAATATTTGTCCTTCTAAGACTAGATTGCCTCCATTTCCAGTTCTATCCATTTTTATGCAATTTTCATAAGTCTTCTTATGATGGAAAAAAGTTAATTATATACATGTAACACATATTCATTGTCACTCTATTAGGTCTTAGACACACAGGCACATTTTATTTCCTTTAATATTATAATGAATCTAACTAATTTTTGTTCTCACGCTGTCTTTTCTTTAAATACTGAGAAATGTTCACTCATGTATATTATCTACAAACTCATGATATGCCTCCCATGTGCTGATATTACAGGTGTATTCTACTAAGCATAAGAGGAATTATTATCATAAATAGTAAGCATTGTAAAAGTACTTGCCCTTTACTATAAACAAGGAACCCTTTTCCTAATAATATTATAAATAAATGAAAAAATTAAAATCTGAAGATCCTTTGAATATGTAAAAATTTTTATGTAATTAAGTTTAAATATTCAAAAAATGTTTTTTGTGTTAATTTTTTTTCTATTTAGCATTAATGAGCTAGTAGATATTTTAAATTTTGAGGTCTGGTAGGAAAAGTTTATGTTATTTGGATTGCTGCTTTAAGGAAGCTGTTATGAATATCTTGTAAGAATTAGGTAGTATCTTGTTAGAGGAACCTGTTATTAGACCAACCCTAGTCTTGGAATGTTTCTTATTTCTCTTGAATCTAGTTTCAGTACCATGATGGCATCTATTTTGAGGCTTATTCCACAATTAAAATCTTAGCAAGAGCCAATATTGTATATTTTGCTGACAAAAGTAGATGCTAAATTAAAAACTACATTATATATAAATACTATATTTTAGTATATTATTTTATGTACATAAGATGTGAATGGAAAATATATTAAGCAAATATTATTTGTAATTGGATAATTTTGATTGTACACTGGGTGAGTGAGGAATAGATCACATTTAAGAAACTAGGATTAGAAAAACAGAATAATATTATATTAGAATTACATTGAAAATCCTTCAGAAAACTTTGCAGTGGTTTTGAGAAAGATTTCTCCATGGTAAGAGCACTGGCTTCTCTACCAGGAACCTGAGTTTGACTCACAGCACCCAAGTGGCTGTTCACAACAACCTGTAGTTCCAGTTCTAGATTATCTTTATGGACACTTCTCAAATCCTTGAGGATCAGGCATACTTATAGTGGTCATACATGAGTGCAGACAATTGATTCAAACACATAAGTAAATACATTTTAAAAATTTAAAAAATATGAGGAGAAAGTTTAGATTATGATATTATGAAATCTATCAATAACTCATAATGTTCATTAAGCCATACTTCCTCACTATAAAAGTTTTTATGCCAGAGAGTAATATTCATCCATATTTTACCAATAACTGCTTGCAAATTTTGTCTTTAAAGATACCAGGGCACTTTAAAATGGTAATGCACTGTGATTAAATACCATCTGTGATTTACAACTAGCCAAACTGATCCATTGTTAGTGAAAGGGGAAAGTCAACAAAATTTCCTTTTGAACATATTAACACATTTAAAGCTCTCCAATCATAATTATGGATGTCTGAATTAAGTTCATGCTAAAACTAACTTCAGTTTCAAGACACAAAACTCACACTTGGATTATATCCAAGAAATAACATTTAATTTCTAAAAGTAGTAGTATTTCATAACACCTGATCCAGTGTTACAGTTACCTGGCACACTAACAAAGATAAACCAAGAGAATTGAGATATTGAAAAACTTACATGTAATAAATTATGTTGAATCTTGTTCACTTTCTTACACTCAGTATTTCATTTCTTTCTATGAGCATGTAAGAACATTTGGTTTCATGAAGTTTATTTTAATTAAGAACTACGGTTTTGAATTAATTGCTATGTAACTTGCAATTTTTCAAACCTTCTCCAAGAAATAGTCCACATATAAAAATCTTTCTTTATTCCTCTAAAATGAGGAACAAGAGAATGCTTCCCTCTCTCTCTATCTTGTCAATTTGTACTTGAAGTTCTAGCTAACTATAAGACAACAAAAGGAGATCAAGGGTATCCAAACTGGAAAGAAAAAAGTCAAACTGTCTCTATTTGCAGATGACAAGACAGTTTACATAAGCGACGTAATACACTCTACCAGGGAACTCTTACAGATGTTAAAGACCTTCAGCACACAAGCAGGATACAAGAAACTCAAAAAATCAGTAGCCCTACTTTATTCAGACGACAATGAGGCTGAAAAATAAATCGGAGAAACATCACACTTTTCAATATCCACAAACAACATAAAGTATCTTGGGCTAATGCTTATCAAACAAGTGAAAGACCTATATAATAAGAACTTTGTGGCTCTAAAGAAAGAAATTAAAGAAGATACTGGAAATGGAAAGATCTCCCATGCTCTTGGATAAGTATGATACATATATTAAAAATGGCAATCTTGCCAAAAGCAATCAACAGATTCAATGCAATCACCATTAAAATCCCAGCACAATTCTTGACTGAACTTGAAAGGATATTAATCAACATTATCTGGAAAAACAAAAGATCCAGGATATCCAAAACAAACCTGTACAAAAAGAACTTCAGGAGGCATACGCATACCTGAATTTAAGCTCTACTACAGAGCTATAGACCAAAAAACAGCCTGATATTGGAACAAAATTACACAGGTTGACGAATGGAATCAAATTGAAAATCCTACTGTAAACCCACACACTTATGAACGCCTGATTTTTGACAAAACAGCTAAAATAATACAATGGGGTGAAGAAAGAATTTTCAACAAATTGGCTGGAACAATTGGATGATGGTGTATAGTAGACTGCCGTTAGACCCATGTCTGTCACCATGCACAAAATTCAAGTCCAAATGATCAAAGACCTCAACATGAAGCCAGCCATCTTAGAAGAAAAAAAATGGGAGGTACCCTTGAACAAATTGATATAGGAGAACGCTTACTAAACATAACTGAGAGGAACAATTAATAAATGGGACCTCCTCAAACTTAGAATCTTCTGTAAGGTAAAGGACACAGTGGACAAGACCAAAGGCAGCCCACAGACTTGGAAAAGGTTTTCACCAATCCTACATCTGAAAAAGGGATGGTCTCCAAAATATACAAAGAACTAAAGAAACTAGTCAACAAAACACCAAATAATCCTATTAAAAATGGGGTACAGAACCTAAGAAAGTGCTTAACATCCATAGCGATCAGGGAAATGCAAATCAAAACAACTTTGAGATACCATCTTACTTCTGCCAGAATGGCTAAAATTAGAAACACCAATGATGACTCATGTTGGAGAGAATGTAGAGAAAGGGGAACACTCCTCCACTGCTGGTGGGAGTGCAACTCATACAGCCATTTTGGAGAACAGTTTGGCAGTTCCTCAGGAAAATGGGAATTAGTTTACAACAGACCTGGCAATCCCCCTCTTAGGCATATGCCCAAATAATCCACATCCATGCAACAAAGACATGTGCTCACCTATGTTTACAGCAGCATTATTTAAAATAGCAAGAATCTAGAAGCAACCTAGAAGCCACTCAACTGAAGAATGAATAAAAGAATATGTGGCACATCTACACAATGGAATACTACTCTGCAGAAAAAAAATGGAGTCTTTAAATAGGCAGGTAAATGGATGGCACTTGAAGAAACCATCCTGAATGAGGTAACCCAGTCACAAAAGCAGGATCAATGTATGTACTTGCTCATATATGGATTTTATACATAGAGCAAAGGATCACCAGCCTATAATTCACACCATAAGTGGAACTAGAATACAAGGTGTATTCTGAGAGATTCATATAAAGTTCCTCACAGAAGGAGGATGGGACAAGTCCCCCAGCGCAAATGGGAAATGTGCGGGGGGGGGGAGTGAGTGGAGGGAGAAGTAGCAGAAAGAGAAGAGGAGGAGAGGAATACATGTGACTAGGAAGATTGAATCAGAGTGGGAATAGAAAACAGAAGAGGGAGAGAGTGAGAAAGAGAGACAGAGAGAGAGTCTAAAAGAGGGAGCCATTATTGGTTTGAAGACAAAACTGAACCTAAAGAAATATTCAGAGACTTACAAGACTGCGGCCAACTAACAATCTGAGTTTTCGTGGAAAGGGTACCATAAATGCCCTTCCTGGATAGTGAGATCAACAATTAAGTTATGCACCAACATGGAGCCCTCATCTAGTACATGTTGGAAATAAGCAAACAACCACAACTAAACATTTAATCGAACTAGAATGCAGATGCAGAGAAAGAGGACAAGACCTGCTTGCAGGAAGACATAGAGACAACTGACCTGAACAAGGAGGAGCTAACAGGCCCCCAGACTGATAACTAGGAATCCAGCAGGAGATTGACTCAGGCCTCCCTGAATATGGGTCTTATCTAGAAGGACTGAGCAGTCTAAGGGAATTCAGCCAGTGGAATCAGGATGTATTCCTGCTGCACATAAGGACCTTGCAAACACATCCCCCATGGAGGGATACTGCCTTAACCTAGAGACAGGAGAGGTGTCCTTGTCCCTACTTCAAATGACTTGATGGATTTAGATAACCTCACCTGGATGGCATTGCCCTACATGTGGAATTGGGGTGGGTGGATGGGTGCGGAGTGTGGTCAGGGTGCATGTGAAAGGGTAGAGAGGTTTAAAGGGAGGGAAGCAAGGAGGGAAAGGGAAAATAAAAGAGAAATGTAGACTTTTTCATATGTATTTATTTATTTATATATTTAATGGGAGAAATTAATGCATGAGCGTTATAATCTCCTTTTCTGCCTTCTAAATAAGGATCTTTTCATTTCTGTACGTGTGTGTGTGTTTCTGTGTGTGTGTGTTTATTTATGCAATCATATGGTAACATTTTCTTCCACATTTTGGACTACTATCCAAGTCTTTATTCATTATGTTTACTTTCCTTACTATTAAGAGGACAAAGTAGCTAATGTTACTTGCTTTGGACATCCCATGTAGTCTGACTTTTTTTTTTCTTTTCTTTTTTTTTTTTTTTTACCTAAACTGATGGTTAGCTGCAATTTTAAATTATATATTTTTCACGACTTTGATATTAGAGTAATGTATGTATGTTAGTGTGTCATGATAATAATTAGCCAAAAGTGGTACATGTAGGTTGAAATAAATGTTATAAAATGAATATCCACCACGACCATTAAAAATATGGACAGTAATTTGTATTATCGTTTATTATAAGGGTGTGTCTGATTCAGTTATTGTCAGTGTCTTGAAATTTTTAAACTAGTCAAGATTTCTATAAGGACCCAATTATTTTTCCCATGTGATACTTTCTGTGCTGTCTAATAAATGGAGAGCAAATAATTTTATTAATGTTGTGCACACTCAAATATACAGTCACAGGGAGAGGGACAGATTCTTAAGACAATACACAAAGATACAAATAGTAATATATACAAGAGACAGAAAGGAATGGAAGACACTGAGAGAATGATGTAAAGAACTTAAATCGGGGATTGAGCTAGGTCAAATGAAACCAAGAGGAAGTGCTTTCATTTGTGTTCATAATGCAACACTGACATAATGCTACATAAACACATTGGTATCTCTCAGTTCATTTTTTTTTGCGCATTCTGATAGCAAACACATTTGTAACTCTCAGTTCATTATTTACACATTCTAAGATCATAAACCCATATAACTTATTGGATTACTGGCTTGAATTAGCTTTGCTCACTTGTACAAGTGTCCTGGGCTGAAAAAAAGAGATTAGACAATTTGTGAGGGAGTATATTGCTGGAGAAAAATGAGTCTCCTCTTAACAGCCTTTGATCACTCATTAGTTGTATATGTAGGAGTAGTTTCCGGTAAAATATTAATTGTCCCATTGACATGCCAACTAGTTATATCTTTATACTTGTCTTTTTCATTACTTGTTTCTTATCATCTAGGCGCTGTCTTAAGTATTAACCCATTTCTATTAAACTAAGTATTTCACATGGTCTCATCTTACCGGAGAGTAGGGCTGGCATCTGCTCTCTCCAGTCTCTCCATGCTGACTCCTCCCTACTACCTCATGTCACTCCTTGTCTCCTAGTCCCACCTATCTTGCTTTTCCATTGGCCAACAGTGCTTTATGCATTAACCAGTATAATAAACAGGGGGTGTGGCTTGATCAAACCCTATTAGTCTGGAAGGAATCCACAGCTTTTCATTTTCTGTGGAAACAAAATGAGAGAACCTTTTACCCAGTATCTTGTATTTGGACTTAAATTTTGAAGTCAAAACACTTTTAAAATATGTAAATTGGATTGATCCAGCAGCATTTGTTTTAACATTTGTTCTTATTTCCTCAGCAGTCAAACGATACAAAGACAATAAAATACCTTACAGTATCCAGATTCTCTCCATCTTTACATGGCTTTTTATTATTCTGTTTCTGTTAGTTACATTTTGTCATTTTTTGAGACAGGGTTTCTCATTGTAACTTTTATCTGTCCTGGAATTCACTCTGCATACCATAGTATTCTTTTTTATTTAATTTTTTATTTAATTTATTGTTTTACATGCCGTTCCAAATTCCCTTTCCCTCTATCCTTCCCTCCCTCCCTTTTACACTCTCTGCCCCTTCACATGCACCCTGACCACCATCCCCCACCCCAATTCCACATATAGGGCAATAAACTCTATGGGGGATGTATTCACAAGGTCCTTTTGTGCACCAGGGATACATCCTGGTTCCACTGACTGAGCATCCTTATTATGCTCAGTCTTTCTGGCTGAGACCCATATTCAGGGGGTCCTGAGTCAGTCTCATGCTGGATTCCCAGCTATTAGTCTGGGGGCCCATCAGCTCCTTGTTCAGGTCAGCTGTCTCTATGTGTTTCTGCAACCTGGTCTTTTCTTCTCCCTCTGCATCTGGATTCTATTTCGACTCAGTGTTTAGGTATGGGTGTTTCCTTCTTTTTCTAACAGGTATTAGATGAGGGATCCATGGATAAGATAGTTATTGCTCTAAATATCTTTCTTCTCTTTGTCTCTCCATTCACAGCTTTCCCCCACTTCCCCTCTGCTCTGGGGTCCTTGTCCCTTCCCCCTTCTGTGAGAGACTTTATATGAATCTATTAGAATACACCTTGTATCCTAGTTCCTCTGGTGGTGTGAATTATACTCTGGCGATCCTTTGCTCTAGGCCTAAAATCCATATATGAGAGAGTATGTACCATGTTCCTGTTTTGGTGACTAGGTAACCTCATTGAGCTTGATTTCTTGAAGTGTCAATCCCTTGGCTGTGAATTTTAACATTCCAGTATTTTTTTTTCTGCAGAGTAGTATTCCATTGTATTGATGTGCCACATCTTCTTTATCCATTCTTCAGTTGAGGGGCATCTAGGTTGCTTCCAGTATCTTGCTATTACAAGTAAGGCTGCTATGAACAGAGTTGAGCAGATGTCTTTGTTGCATGGTTGTGGATCATTTGTGTATATGCCTACGAGAGGGATTGAAGCGTCCTCTGGTGAACTCATTCCCAATTTCCTGAGGAACCACCCTACTGATCTCCAAAATGTTTTATGTATTTGCACTCCCACCAGCAGTGCAGGAGTGTTCCCCTTTCTAAACATCCACTACAGCATGAGTTGTCATTGTTGTTTCTAATTTTAGTCATTCTGGCATGAGTAAGAAGGTGCCTCAAAGTTGTTTTGATTTGCATGTCCCTGATAGCTAAGAATGATAAGCATATTCTTAAGTGTCTTTCAGGCTTTTTGATTTCCTCTATTGAGAATTCTTTCTTCAGTTCTTTACCACATTTTTAATAGGGTTATTTGGTGTTTTGTTGACTAGTTTCTTGAGTTCCTTGTATATTTTGGAGATCAGTCCTTTGTCAGATATAGGATTGGTGAAAATCTTTTCCCAGTCCGTGGTCTGCTGTTTTGTTTTATCCACTGTGTCCTTTGCCATTCAGAAGTTTCTAAGTTTGAAGAGGTCCCATTTATTAATTGTTGTTCTCAGTGTCTGTGTCACTGGAATTATGTTAACGAAGCAGTCTCCTATACCAATTCATTAAAAGATACCTCCTACTTTCTCTTCTAGGATGTTCAGTGTGGCTGGATTGATGTTGAGGTCTTTGATCCATTTGGACTTGAGTTTTGTGCATGGCGACAGACATGGGTCTATCTGCAGTCTTCTACACAGCATAATGGTGCTTTGTACGTTAGCAGAGGTATTTAACATTATAACTTTTACTTTTATTTTATTTTATATAACAAAGTCCAATTAAATGAAAACAAACATTTATAGACAATATTTGGGAATTTTGGCGTCGTTCTTTCCAAACTACTTCCTGCTGGTAAGGGGCGCTATCATGGGAAATTCAAAGAAGATTCAGAAATCCTGGCTGTAGTCTGTAGGGCTGCTTTGTCCAGCTGTTTTGAATGTAGGATCACCTTGTACTCTGTTTCAGGCGGTCTGGAGTGATCAAACCACATTAGTCTGGAAGGAATCCACATCTTTACATTTTCTGTAAAAACAAAAATAGAAATCCTTTTCCCCAGTAACTTCTCCTTCAACGTAAATTTTGGAGTCAAAGCATTTTTTTTAATTTAATTTATTATTTTACATGTCAATTCTAGTTCACTCTTCCTCCCTCCCTCCCTCCCTCCCTCCCTCCATACCTCGCTCCCTCCGTACCTCCTTCCCTTCTTTCCTCCCTTTTACCCTCTCTGCCCTCTTACATTCCCTCTAACCACCCTCCCCTCCCATCCACCCACCCCAATTCCATATGTAGGGGAATGCCATCCAGTTGGGGTCATGTAGATCTGACAGGTCATGTGAAGTAGGGACTAGGGCTTCTCTCCTGTCTCGAGATTAAGGCAGTTATCCCTCCATGGGGGATATGTTTGCAAGGTCCTTTTGTGCACCAGGGATACATCCTGGCTCCACAGTCTGAGGTCTCTTAGACCGCTCAGTCCTTCTGGCTGAGACCCATATTCAGGGGGGCCTGAGTCAGTCCCATGCTGGCTTCCCAGCTATCAGTCTAGTGGCCGTTAACTCCTCCTAAGCTGTCTGTATGTGTTTCTTCTGCATGGTCTCGTCCTCTCCATCTGCATCTGGGTTCTTGTTCGACTCAGTGTTTATATATGGGTGTTTGATCCTGTTTTCAACAGGCATTAGTTGAGGGCTCCATGGATAAGTCAGTTGTTGATCTCACTCTCCGGGAAGGGCATTTATGATAGCCTTTCCACGGAAGCTCAAATTTTTAGTTGGGAGCAGTCTTGCAGTTCTCTCGACCATTCTTTGTGTTCAATTTTATTTTCAAACCAATATTAGCTCCCTTTTTTATGTTCTCTCTCTCTGTCTCTTTCTCTCTCTCTCTTTCCTATCTTCTATTCCTAACCAGGCTCAATCTTCCTGGTTGCACATGTTTTCCTTTACTCCCCCTCATTTTCTCCTACTTTTCTCTCCATAAGTTCCCCCCCCCACTTCACCTGATCTCTGGGGGACTTGTCCCTTCCCAGTTCTGTGAGGGACTTTATATTAATCTCTTAGAATACACCTTGTATCCTAGTTAGTCTGGTGATGTGAATTATAGGCTGGTGATCCTTTGCTCTAGGTCTATCTAAAATCCATATATGAGTTAGTACATACTGTGTTCCATTTTTTTGTGACTGGGTTACCTCATTCAGGATGGTTTCTTCAAGTGCCATTCACTTGCCTGTGAATTTCAAGATACCATTATTTTTTTTCTGCAGAGTAGTATTCCATTGTGTAGATGTGCCAAATCTTCATTATCCATTCTTTAATTGAGGGGCATCTAGGCTGCTTCCATGTTCTTGCTATTACAAATAGTGCTACTATGAACATAGTTGAACAGATGTCTTTGTTGCATGGATGTGAATCCTTTGGGTATATGCCTAAGAGGGGGATATTTAGTTATTGGCTTTATAATATATACAGAGACATTAATTAATGATGTGTTTTTATGTATATATTAACTACCACAGATTTATATGGTAGTTATTTTATTAATTTATTTATATAACAAAGTCCAATTAAACGAAAACAAACATTTATATGCAATATTTGTGAATTTGGGCATTATTCTTTCCAAACTACTTACTGCTGCTAAGGGGCACTGTCATGGGGAATTCGAAAAAGATTCAGAAATCCTGGTCCTGTGGTAAACTAATTCCCGTTTTCCTGAGGAACCACCATAATGATCTCCAAAATGGCTGTATGAGTTTGCGCTCCCACCAGCAGTGGAGGAGTGTTCCACATTCTCCACATCCTCTCCAACATAAGTCATCACTGGTGTTTCTAATTTTAGCCATTCTGGCAGGGGTAAGATGGTATCTGAATGTTGTTTTGATTTGTATTTCCCTGATAGCTAAGGATGTGGATCATTTTCTTAAGTTTCCTTCAGCCGTTTTGATTTCCTCTACTGAAAATTCTTTCTTCAGTTCTGTACCCCATTTTTTAATAGGGTTATTTGGTGTTTTCTTGACTAGTTTCTTGAGTTCTTTGTATATTTTGCCAATCAACCCTTTGTCGGATATAGGATTGGTGGAAATCTTTTCCCAGTATGTGGGCTGCCGTTTGGTCTTGTCCACTGTGTCCTTTGCCTTACAGAAGCTTCTAAGTTTGAAGAGGTCTCATTTATTAATTGTTTCTTTCAGTGTCTGTGCCCCTGGAGTTATGTTCAAGAAGCAGTCTCCTATACCAATTTGTTCAAGGGTACCTCCTACTTTCTCTTCTAAGAGGTTCACTGTGGCTGGATGAATGTTGAGGTCTTTGATCCATTTGTACTTGAGTTTTGTGCATGGCGACAGACATGGGTCTATCTGCAGTCTTCTACACACCCTCATCCAATTATGTCAGCACCATTTGTTGAAGATGCTGTCCTTGCCCCATTGTATAATTTTAGCTGTTTTGTTGAAAATCAGGTGTTCATAGATGCATGGATTAATATCAGGATTTTCCATTCTATTCCATTGGTCTACATGTCTACTGATTTTAAGCTCTACTACAGAGCTATAGTTCTGAAAACAGCCTGGTATTGACATAAAAATAGACAGGTAGACGAATGGAATCGAATTGAAAATCCTGATATAATTTTTACTTTTATTTAATATTGTGAGACATATAGTTAAGTTTCGCTAAGTATAAAAAATTTATTTTTCTGTAAAATTTTTCAAGATTTCTCCTTATATGTTATTAGACTTCTAAGAGACTAATTTAGAAATCAATTGTTTAAAATATACAGATGAATATGTTCTGAGAAACAAATTATAGAAATGGAAACTACTTCTGATGGTTCATCAACACCTGTTGTGTGCCATGTTGCTTTCAAGCCTGATGCCTAAATTGGTTCCCAAGATCCCACACAATGGAGGGAGAAAATCAGATCATTCAAACTGTCTTGTGATGTGCAATGTAGCAATTGTGTTTATCAATGCACTTTAACACAATATATTACACAGTATATTACACAGATACAAGAAAAAACAATCCAAAACCTAGTATTTTCCCATTTGAAACAGTATCATACACAAAATCTATGGCTCCAAGGATATCATGCTCCTTTCAGTTCCTGAGAGACCAATGCATTTTCTCAAGCATCCAGCTGCTTTGTGTTTCATTGTTTTTCTGTAGCAGTCAAGAAAGCATCACAGCTTGACAGAACAATTGGTGTAGAAATTTATTTTGTATACCTTGTATAGCTTTTAATGTTCCTTGCATCTTGGCAACTAGAATTGTATTGTATTGCGGTTAAATAAGGATCAGCATAAACAAATAAGCCAAAAAGATGTTTATTCAGGGAGAAATAACTTACAACCTAGACAGAAGAACACCAGGAAATTCAACCTGATCCTCTCCTGTCTGAGTCAAGCCAGAAAGAGAGCGCCTTTCCTGACCCCCTCCGACCTCCTTCCACAGGTCACTCCACCCATGGCTCCACCCCCAAAATGGGCGTGGTAAGTGCCACAGAACTATCTCACTACAATTCCCCTTTTAGTCTAAAGAAAAGATTTAGGCTTAATACAAAACTATATACAAAACAGTGAATAACAATTGTGCTCTAAGAAAAGGAAATTCGAGAACAAAATGACCTACATATCTAGTCCTAGGGTGAGGGCAATATGGAGTTTACAATACAGTTGTCCTAAGCTGGAAAACGTAAGTCTAGCATCTAATATATCTAACTAGGAAGAGAGAATAATAGTTGTGGTAGTTTAATCTTCAACCTCATCCAGACCTGAGAAGGAAATTAGCAATACTAGAGTAGACAGGAAATGTGGATGGACAACTTCCAAAAGGTACAGCAAGGACAGAAACAGCAAGCCACCCTAGGTCTCACAGCCACGTTGGTACACCCAGATTTGGCTAAGGCCAAGAGAACTTGACAGACCACAACAGCAGCAGGGAGGTAGAATGGCTGTCTTACCCTGACTTGGCAAGGTCAAGCAGTTTTCTATATTTGTCTCCTGCAAGCACATAGGACTGCATGTCCAAATCAGTGGTCAAGGTGGGGGCAATTCTTTGCCCAATAGGCCATTAGCTGAGGCGAGATTGAACTCCAGCAGGAGCAACAACAGTGTCCAACATATTTTCAGGAAAGTGCACGGTGCTGTCAGGAGCAACAGTGTCTCATGTCAATGGAGTACTAATATTAAAACATTTAAATGCCATGTTCTGCATGTCTATGAAGCGACTGAAGATTAAGCATCTATATCTGACTAATCTCATAGGTACAGGAAATGTGAGTGAAGATTATCTGTAATACTCGGGAACTTAGCTAAAAAGACTGATTAAAACTTCCCTGAATAAAGCAGGAACAAATACTTAAACAATATAACGATTTACATATACATACATGTAAATCCCTAAAATAGAGGCAGAGTATAAGTGTCAAGATAAGAGGCAGCAAGATAAATATCCCAAATTGTATCATATACAAAATGAATTGAATACAAGAAAAGTATACATACATAGAATATGGTAAAAAAAATAATGTGCATAAAACATTGTAAGTGGAAAGATTTAACACAATATAACAAAATATAAACTTAATTTTACATAGCTTACTACATAAGAATACACAACAATGTAAGCTGTAAAATACTATCTCATTCTTACTCACATTCTCAAGAAAATAGGCTAATCTACCTATATCCCATCTACACCATACCTTTCCCAACCATTACCTATTTCTGTCTAAAAGATAAACCCGAGTGTAAGCATCACCCAATCCCAAATAACTAAAACCAACCCAAAGACGATGACTATTATCCCAAAATTCCAAGGGTAGGGAAAGGGGGCGTCGTTATCTTAAGGTTACTTCCTGCTGAAATGGGACGATGATTGCTGCAATGGATCCAGTAGGAAGAAAATTTTTAGCAAGCAAATTTCTTAACAGAACCGGCTGTGACATATGTAGCTAGTCACTGTGTGGTAGAAAAATCTTGACTGTAGTTCTATTTGAAACTCTGGCCAGGGTGTAATAAAAAGGTGCACAATAACAGCTAGCTAGTCATGAGTTGTCTTGAGCAAAACAGTCTCAAACCAGTTTTAGGGTGATGTTTGTAGTTCAGATGCATCAGGTTGAGTCAAGTGGAAATGATGATGTGCGGCCCAATCTTTTTTCCGGAGAGTTCAAAGGCTGCTGTTAGGAATCATTATTATTCCTTGTAGAAAAGTTACACATAAATATTAAAGTAAAATTTTCAAGTTTTAAGGTATACATTAGGGAAAGACAACAATAAGCATTAAAAGTATGCGAAAAAATTAGGATGTCAGAGAGAAAATTGCATATAAGAAATGAGTCCCCAGATTTTGTTTTCTTCTGCCTTACACCAATTGGCTTCTTGATTTAAGGCAGAAACCATTAATTTAATCTTAACAACATGCTTGAATTTAGAGAAGGAAAGCCAAATCCAACTCCAAAGCCAGCATTTGTTTACATAAATTGGGACTTCAGGAATACTAGATAGTAGAGAGAAATAAATTTCTATATAGAAATAGTTTACTACAATTAAATATTTTTTTTATCATATATCAGATTCTGCTTCCTTAAGTGATTGTTTCTGAAGAGCTATCTTCTCTTCTGTAGGCACCTACATGTATAGTGTCTTTTGGCTGTTTGATGATAGGTTTTCTCTGTTTTCCTGTAATAACAAGAACAGAACAATTCCGCTACCTTTGAGAGTCCTCCACACACGTCATAGGACCTAATTTGTTGGATGACTTGTCATTTTTCTTCATTAAGATGTTTCTCTTGTTCAACTCGGATCTTGATTAACTTAGATGGTATCCATAGTTTTTCTTCTCCTATAGATATAAAGGCAAAACCCCTACCCCAACGTAACACATATCCTGCTTTCCATTCTGAGGTCAGTACATCCTTGAAGTACACTGGCTGATTTAGTTCAGAAGTTTTTTCTATTGTCCAGTGTCTTTCTGCAGCTGTTTTTCCTTTTTCATCAGCATTAAGAAAGTTTAATGTTAATAAAGCATTATGTAATCTGTGTTTGGGTGTTTTGGTTACTCCTGCCTGTTTATGGAGTATTTCTTTTAAAGTACGATTGGATCTCTCAAACACTGCCTGTCCTGTAGGATTGTGTGGTATACCAGTTATGTGCTTTCTCTTGTAATACTCAAAAAAAAAATATTTCAATTTGCTGGAGACATATGTTGGAGCATTGTCAGTTTTTATTTGTGCAGGTATGCCCATAATAGCCATTACCTCTAATAGGTATGTTATAACAGAATCAGCCTTTTCAGAGCTCAGAGCAGTAGCCCATTGAAACCCTGAAAATGTATCTATAGTGTGATGTACATATATTAATTTTCCAAATTCTGCAAAATGAAACACATCCATTTGCCATATTTCATTCCTATTTATACCTTTAAGGTTACTGCCTGGTGGTAAAGGAGTTTGGATATAGAATGAGGAAGTAGGACATTTCCTTACTATTTCCTTTGCTTGTTCCCAAGTGATAGAAAAGTCCTTTTTTAAAACTTTGCTGTTCACGTGGTGTTTCTTATGAAACTATGAGGCTTCTAGCACACTTCCAATCAATAAATGATCAATTTCATCATTGTCTTGTGCTAGAGGACCTGGCAGACCCGTATGGGATCTGATGTGTGTTATATATATAGGATGATTCCTCTTATTGAGAGTATCTTGTAACTGTATAAACAATGAAGTTAATTCTGTATTGTCAGGAATAAATTCTGCAGTCTCAATGTGTAAAACAACTCTCACTGCATATTGAGAGTCAGTAACTATATTGAGGGGTTCTTTAAAATCCATAAGTACTATGAGAATGGCATATAATTCTGCCTTTTGTACAGAGTTGTAAGGGCTTAGAACCACTTTGCTAATTTTTCCTGATTTATATCCTGCCTTACCTGATTTGTTTGCATCAGTGTAGAATGTATGAACTCCAGAAATAGGTGTTTTTCTTACAATGCTTGTAAGAATCCAAATCGTTTTCTTTATGAATTTTCATTATCTCAGTTTTGGGATAGTTGTTGCTAATTGTTCCCAAAAAGTTACTGCAAGCTCTCTGCCAATATTTGTTATCTTTCCATAAGGAAGAAATTTCCTCATTAGTTAAAGGTACTATAATTACTGCTGGGTCCCTTCCTATTAGCTGACAAAGTGTTAATTTACCTTTTATTATCAAGTCAGAGATCTTTTCTATATATGTTTTTAGTTTTTTATTCTGTTTATGTGGTAGGAATATCCATTATAATATGATATCTTCTCTCTGCATCAAAATCACTGAAGGATATTCTCTAGATGGTAATATAACCAGAATACAGTCTAGGTTCGGATCCACACGATCCAGGTGTGCTTCTAGTATCCTCTTTTCTACCCATTCTAATTCCTTCTCAGCTTCAGCTGATAGTATTTGTGGACTATTCAAGTCCTTATCTCCTTTTCAGGCCATTTTCAAGTTTTTCAAATCATGCCCTTCTACTCCAATTATGGTTTGCAGTTGAGAAATCTCTCCTAGTAATTTTTGAAGATCATTAAGGGTCTGGTAGTGATCTCTTCTGATCTGTACTTTTTGTGGTCTAATTTTCTGTAGACCTATTTTATATCCTAAGTAGTTGATAGACTCTCCTTTTCGTATTATTTCAGGTGCAATTTGTAATCCCCAGTGAGGTAAAACTTTCTTTACTTTCTCAAACATTTTCTCTAGTTTTTCTACTTTAGAGTCAGCTAACAATATATCATCCATGTAATGATAAATTATGGATTGTGGAAACTGTATACGAATTATTTCTAACGGTTTTTGGACGAAATATTGGCACAGGGTGTGGCTATTTAGCATTCCCTGTGGCAAAACCTTCCATTGATATCTCTTCACCGGTTGAGAATTATTGTAATTAGGTACCGTGAAGGCAAATTTCTCTTTATCTTGTTGTTGTAAAGGTATAGTGAAGAAGCAATCCTTTAAATCAATAACTATAATAGGGCATTCTTTGGGTATCAAAGAAGGCAAGGGCATTCCAGGCTGTAGAGAGCCCATTGACTGGATAACTTTATTGACGACTTTCAAGTCTTTAAGCATTCTCCTTTTACCAGATTTCTTTTTTATCACAAATACAGGAGAATTCCAAGGGCTGGTTGATTCCTCGATATGTCCAGCATTTTGCTGTTCCTGAACCAGGCTTTCTAAAGCTTCTAACTTCTCAAAGGTCATAAGACATTGTCCTACCCAGACAGGTTCCTCTGTTAGCAATTTTAAAGGTAGGGCTTTTTGTTCCTCTGTTTGTTCAGCACTTGTATTCTGTTTTTGTACAGCCAGGCTATTTGGTAACTGTCTTGTATAGTACTTTATAATATTTATTTTTCACAATCATGAGGTCGTTTATGGTTCCTATCTTATACTGGAGGAATGTTAATCTGTGTATTCCATTGCTGTAATAGTTCACGACCCCATAAATTTATCACTACATCAGCCACATATGGTCTCAACCTTGCTCTCTGTCCTTCTGGTCATATACATTCACTCCATCTCGTGCTCTGTTTTACCTGAGACAGGGTTCAAATCCCTAAGTATTGAACATTTACCTCATGTAGGGGCCATGTTCGAGGCCAAGATTTATTAGATATGATAGATAAATCTGCCCCTGTGTCCCATAAACAGTCAAACAGTCTATTATACACCTTAACTATCAATCTAGGCCTATTACTATTTATAGCGGTTTGCCAAAATATAGTTTTTTATTTCCTTCTGTCATATTTGATTCAACTTCCATCACTAGTTTTTCATCCAGAGTGGTATGAGTTTTTATAATAGGCACAGAATTTTCTAATTGTCCTCTGGAAGATTGTCTTCACTGTGACTGGGAATATTCTGACCACCTGTGACGTGGGGACATTCGAGAGGCCCCCCAAGGAGTTTCCTGATGGTAAAGGGTTTCCTTGCTTGTCTATGGTAGATCTACACGCATTTGTCCAGTGTCTGCCTTTGCCGCACCTTCTACATAACCCAGGAGGCTGAGGCCTTATGTTTGATTCATTCCTGAGAGTGTTATTTCTAGGGAAGTTTTGCCTACAATTTCTTTTTAGATGTCCTATTTTACTACAGTTATAACATCTGACATGTTTATATCTATTCAAACCTTTGGGGATGGCTTCTCCTACCCAAGCTTCTAAGTCACCATAGTAAGGAACTCTGTTATCTTGATATCTTCTCTGACCTTTAGATATGGCTTCTCCTACCCATGCTTCAGTCTTAGTGTCATTATACTCAATGTTGCCTGTATATAGTACCCAATCATCCAAGGGTGCTGATCACATTTTTAAAGGCCAAAGCACCTGTTTTCATTGAGGATTCACGTTCGCATAAGCTAAAGATTCTATGAGTATTTGCCTAGCATCTATGTCTGCTATCTCTAATTGTACTGCCCTAGATAATCTTTCTAGAAAGATACTAAAACTTTCTCTAGGTCCTTGCCTTATCTTGGTACAGGGTTCTATCCTCTCTCCTAATTCATGAACCTTATCCCAAGCATTCAAAGCTGCTGTACTGCATAGAGACAAGATATGTTCATCATAGGCAGCTTGGGTTTCTGGGTCAGCATAAAGACCCTCACCAAGAATTTTATCTTGGGGAGCTTTATAACCTTTCTTTAAGTCCTGAAGTTCAAGAGCTTTTTCTTCTTCTCTCCATAAAGCCCTCCATTCTAATTGAGAGGAGCTTTCAAGGACAGCTGATATTAATTGATCCCAATCCTTAGGGGTTACCTTGTTATTCCATGCCCATGATTCTACTAATTGCTTCACATAAGGTGAGTGCATGCCATAAGAGACTACTGCTTCCTTTATACCTTTTAAATCTTTCATATGTATTGGTTCCCACTGATATGCAACGACACCTTTTGGATGTTTCTTCGTTACTGGCTTTTCATGAATAGATACAGGGAAAGCTCCCCTGACCCTAAATGGTCTGGAAAATTTTAAATCTTTTTCATGCCCTGTTACCTGTAGTTCTTTTTCTGATGTATCAGACTGAAGGTCTTCTAAAGCCTGAAACCATTGTTTCTTTGCGTGTCTGAACTTCTTGAATCAAATAACTTTCTAGAGACTTCATTGCATCAGTCAGTTTCTTACTTTCTCCAACTACAAATGATTCCATGTTTTTAATCTTATCATCCTTAGATATTATTTGAATGGCGTGTAAACTGCCTTCCAGAACAATGTTCTGTCTGCTAGCTTGCCATTATCCTCAGACATGGAAGAGATTCTGTCATCTAGTCTTTCTATCTGATGTTCCAGTTTTTTAAACTTATTACTAGCTTCCTCCGTCCAGGAACGAGCTGTTTCTGCTAGTTTGTTAATGCATTGCATTGTTTCTGTTCTGGTTATTGATGTATCTGACATGAAACAAATTCTTCCTGTCAGCTCGCCAACACCATCTTCAATATTCTGAACCTCTCTTTCTATACTTTCTATGCTTTGAATTCTATCATTTTCAATGTTTCAAATCTTTGTCTCTATGCTTTGAATTCTATCATTGTCAATGTTTTGAATCCTTGTCTCTATGCTTTGAATTCTATCATTTTCAATGTTTCGAATCCTTGTCTCTATGCTTTGAATTCTATCATTTTCAATATTTCGAATTCTTGTTACTAAGTCTCCTATGGTTTGTACAAGTTCCTTATTGTTTGCTGTAATTTCAAACCATTTCTTTAAGAATATCATGTTAATGATGAAACCCATTGCTATTACAAAATAAAAGTATATATTGGTCCAGTCATAAGTTTCTTCTGCTAAAATCCCTTCTACATATGAAGTAAAATAATTCCTAAAGTTCTGCATAGTAAAATTATCTGCCATAGTTATGGAACAATTTATCTCAGATTTTATATCAACTTAAATTGCAAAGGATGTTACAATTACCTTAGGTGTAATTCTGCTGTCCTGGAACTTTGATGCTTTTAGTTGTATATCGCAGCTTGTGATAGTTACACCTGGAGGTGTATCACCAAATAGCGCCTAGCCGCCGAGGCTCGTCTGATCCCGGTTCTGCCTAGAAGTGTGCCGCCAAATATTGTCCAGCAGCAGACAATCCTTCTGATTCTGGTCCCTGTAAAATAGCTCTTCACAAACTATGACAAGCAGAATTTTGTTAAAATGGGACTTTTGGAGTTACTTGGAACTCAAGACGAAATGCATGCAAGCAGAGTGCCCAAGGGAGGGTGCCACAGAGTGGCTCTGTGCAAATGCAAAGTCCCGTGCGGAAATGGGCAAAAAATGTTAAGTGGTGAGTGCCTGCAGGTCTGCTTTAGAGGGAAAGATCTCCTTTGCGGTAAGGAAGAGGCAAATGTCCCAAAGCTGTGGTGAGTCCACCTGGTTAAACCCTGTCCGTTGGGTGATCGTGGCCTGGTAAGAAATCATAGACACTTACAGTTAAGAGTATTTGTTAGTCTTTCATAAAATCTGAGTTTTGCTCCCAGAAACGACTTTGGGGGCTCACATCCACTATTACCTGCAACTAATGTGTATCCAACACCATCTTCTGGCCTCTGTACAAGGATACACAACACCTACTACACACAAAATTACCCAAAATTTTTGTAAGTTTTATTGAGTACCTATATGTGTTGTGGAAAAGTATATTTACCTGCATCACTATGTATTCTAATGAAATAATATAGAATAAAATACTCAATATTTAACAATCCTTAATGTAGAATTAATACCCATGATAAATTTGTTCTTAGTTCTTAGGTCTGTATTCATATAAGCATTACCCAGGTTTATATAAGCAATACAATTGATTTTCTCTATAAAATAGGCTTATAACATTTCATGCATTCTGAAGACAATTGTTAAGATATTAATATTATGTGTATACCATAAAACTATACAATATTATATATTACAAATTTCCCAACCCTTATTTTATTTAGCTGGGATGATGGAGATAAAATATTTTAATAAAAATCAGCATGTCTTATAAATAGAACTTTTTTTTTTTTACTTTTCTTTCATTGTCCCTTTTCATATCCCATGCTACATAGTTTCCACTAGGGAATCTACGTTAATTTAAATTATTTCTAAGTAGACTCATTTTTATTGACAGTAACTGTCATAAAGTTGAATATATAGTTATAAGAAAGAGTCTTTCAGGTAAATTAATGGTTTTGAAACATAGTATTCATTGTTTTGGCAACTTGCTTCAAATTAAGCTCAATGCTGGTAATTTTTTACACACAATTTTTTATTAAAGAAAATTGTAAACTAAGTTTAGTATATATAGTAGAGATAATTATAACACCCTGCATTTTTAAAGAAATTGGAATAATGAAATTTTAATATATTTTCATGTGAACTGAAAATAGCTTAGAATTTTGATAGTACACAATTTTCACAAATGTGTCAAACCCTACATGGTAGCACATGTGAAAAATTGTTCTATGAATGTAATTTTAAAATTACAAAGCAAATTGAGTTCTCAAGAATGATGATGTTACACAATCCATTCTAAATGATTATAATTTAGCTTAGATAAATCTCTAGTTCAACAAGATCTAATAGTCTGTTCAAATAATCATTAAAATAGTTATTCAACACCATACAGTAATGACAAGTAATAATAAAGGACCATGTCTCTTTTTAAAACTAGAAAGTTCAATTGAGCTACACAAATATTCCTGGATATATGGTTGTCGTCTCTAGCATGATCACCCTACTAGAGCCCATAAACTGTGGGAAAAATATTATCTTTTCTGAAGCTGTCACTTGTCATAAGGTTCCTAGTAAGGCATTACACAACAGGCCTAGCCCATATCTCCATGCTGATAATTTTCTATGTTGAACTTGGGAAAGTCTTGTCTATGTTGATGATACTGCTGGGGTTTTTGTATAAGCAACAAATATAGTATTGATTTGTAGCTCAGGCTAGCTTGGGACTATATATCTTTCCTTTTGAGCAATAACACCCACATACTCATAACACAATTTCAGGGATTACAGGCCTGTGCCTGTGCCACCACACATTACATATCCTAACGTATGCGTACATGTATTTTGGTATTCATTTGATTGTGATTTTATTAAATCATTTCCCATTTAATTCATGTATAATAAAATGTTAAATAATATTAGTGGCATATAAAATGAAATAATATTAAAGCCATATGTCCTGTTGCAATTCCTCACACATTATAAATTCATGACACCAAAAGTGTTTCCTGCCATAATGCAGTAGTGAAAAATAGAATAGATATTTTCACAAGACAACAATGCTAAAAGAAGAAAAACTAAAAATTTAAATTAAGGGCAAACCTACCTGTTCGATCTACTATCAAGTCTTTTAGATGAATTTCTTCAAATGAAATTCTCCTTTTTAAGTTGGATGTAATGGCAGGATCACCCTACAACCTGATATTTTGGATGTAGACCTTGAACTCAAGATCGTACTGCTCAATTTTATCAAGCTGCTTGTAATAGTTTGGTTATTGTGACCTTTCAAAATCAGGAGATTAGTACCTAATCTGTAAAATAAGTTAAAAAATAAAAATTTCTTTGGCACTATAGTGGTTATCTGTAACTTTGAATGTCTTTCATCTTTTATGAAAACACCAATTCTCAAACTTTACACAATTTCTGCCATATTCTTATTTCTTTTTTTAAAATTATATTCATAGATTTAAGCATGTAGGAGTGACTGGTTATAACAGAGAATGCATGTGAAATTTAGAGGCCAACTTCTAGGAATAGGTTCTTTCCTTCTATTATGTGGGTCATAGCAGTCAAATTATGGTCCTCGGGTTTGTTGAGCGTGGTAAGTTTTGTCTGTCTGTCTGTTTGTTTGTTTGTTTGTTTTTAACCTACTGGACCATCATGATAGCCCTTTTTCAATTTCCTATTTAACAATCTGCCAGTGTTTCTGTTGGTAGATGCCTATCTATGGCTTCTTTTGAAACAAATGATAATGACTTGTTTCATAACAAATAACAGTTTGTAGTTACTTTCAGTGTTGTCTTCAAAAAAATAGTTTTTGAAATTTTAAAATATTACAAGGCTGAGAATATTGTATCTTTAAATTCTGGTACCTTGTTCATTAATTACATTTTAAATTCATTTTTTATAGCATATGCTATTATAAGAAGTTCCAAACTACTACTTTCATATATTGCTAGGAAGTAAATTCACTTTTGCTTAGAGAGAAATCTTAGTAGTTAAGAATACTAGCTACACAATCATAGTTACTAGACTTCAGATCCAGTATTCACATCACTTGTCAGGAGGCTTATCTCAGCTCTGTGGACTTCAGAGGGGGCTTTCTGTTTTCTAGAGTGAGAAAGAGCAACCTCTTGGTTCAGGAACAGAGCATCTACCTTCTAAAGGAATACTCAGATAAGTATAGAGGAGGGCACTTGGTGTACCTTCACAGCCTACACATAAATACTTATGTACATCAACAAATATATTTCAATGGAGGGGTAAATGCTAGTTAATTAATTATGTAAATAAGGGAAATATCTTCATGCTCTGACCCGTGGGGCAGTCAACAACAAACTGGGAGACACATAGGGGAATCGAAGGTCAAGGGAGGAGAAGGACAACAGCAAGATCATATTCTGATCAAGGTGTTAAACTTTATTTTCTCAGGGGAGGCTTATATAGGACCATGGGCAGGATGTGAGTGGGGGTATGCAAGTGGGCAGGATGCAAAGGTAGGTAGAAGGAATGCCCTGAATAATCTTTAAATGACTGTAAAACTGTAGCAGGAGGAATATTCTGAGCTATTTTTTTCATTGGTTTTATAGCTACAACAGGAATACTATCCTCACCTATTCTTTATCTGGTTGTAAACCCACAGCCTGTATCTAGGAATGCTCTGCTAAACATTCTGCTTACTTTTTAAGAGGCAGTAATTTTCTATCTCAGAGGCCTGAGGGAGTGAGGATGGTGATGGTCCCCAACATCCTCAATCAAATTTTCAAACTTCACTATATGTAAAATATGAAAAGAATACCACTGAGCCAAAATTTTGCTCCTTTATAACAATGTTCACTTCTACCATGCTGAACGTATTTTTTCTTTCTAATATATGCACCATTCATTTGGCCAATACCTTCAATTTTATCAACACATTGTCTATGAAATATTACCATTATTTATGCAGCACAAGAACAGACACTTTCTGTAAAATATTCTCTTATTTTCTGAGTCCTCATAAAGTTTCCTTTATAGGTCTGTTCCTAGCGTTGGTTTTTTTTTTTTTTTTTTTTTTTTTTGACAATGAACCCCAAAATTGTTTGAGGTTGTTCAAAGATTTTTTACCTTTATGGTAGAATTTGTTAGAGCAACAAATCAGGTTTCAAAACATGTTTTTTTCATACTCTACATGAAACACTATAGTATAAGTTCACAAGCAAGAAATATCTCTTTCAGGCTCAGATTTTTGAAATAAGGAAATGTCATATACAATATCTAATAATGGCAGTTTTCCTGGTTTTCAGATACTCTCATCAATCTTTATATATTCAAGAGGGATGCCGCAATTTTTACGTATGTTTTTTTAAAAGCTATTAACTCAATTACTTAAGATTTCCTTCTCATAACCTAAAATCTAAAAATAGATTTTTAATGGTATATGAATGAATATTTTTCCTGCATGCAAAGAATAGGAGTCACTGGAACTTAAATTACAGATGGTTGTGAAGTGGCATGTGAATGCTCATAAATACAAAACATGTCCCCTACAAGAGCTTAATCAATTAGCCATCTCTTTAGCTCCATGTCTTGTCCTTTAATACTATGAAATTAGGCTTTAAGCTTTCAGCATAAGAATTTATGTTAAGAAAAATATTTAGTGCATTAAAAGTACTGACTGATTTCTGAAAAAATTACTGTTTTTCTTTTTGTCTCATGAAAATCTATATCTTAAGAAATTGTAGTAGATGAATTATAAAAAAGAATGTGTTTAGTTGGTGTATAGGATTATGGTTATTGTTTTCAGTAATCTAGCATTTATATACAGGTGTGTGTGTGTGTGTGTGTACATGTGAGTGTCCGTGTGTGTTTGTGTGTGTGTATGTATGTGTATATGTGTGTGTGTGTGTGTGAGATATCTAATTTGCAATGATTTACTAAACATTTTTTGCAGTCACTATAAGGATACTTGCAGCAAAATATACCAATGAAAATTTCAGTGACATTGGGGGATAAAATAAGAATTTCAATTCCATGAAAATTTGTATATATGAAATGCATTATTTTGTACACAGAACAGCTATGAATGAATATTTGTTTTCATGTAGTATAGGTATTTATTTATATACGTATAAATGTTTACTTTTTTATGTGTATGTGTACTTTACATGTATGTCTATGTATATGTATTATGTGTGTGCCTAGTGTCCATAGATGTTAGAAGAAGCTATTGAGTTCCAAGGAATTATAGTTACAATTACTCTGAGCCACCCAGTGTGAGCTGGAAACAAATCTGAGCTCTGCTGCAAAAATAAGGTGTACCATTAAACATGGAGTCATTTCTCTTGTCCTACATACGTACATTATAATTGAATTTTGTTGTTAAAGCTACAATTGAAGGGAAAAGAAAACTTGCTTTATGAAAACTTTTTATATAAAAAGGATAAATAATTAAAGTTCAACAAATCAGCAATGCAGAAAACAATGGAAGCAATAATTTGGAAAGAGCCAATAGACAAGAGAATGGAAAATGCAGCTATAAGTACTGAAGTACAAAGTAGGACTATGAATTAAAACTGCATAAATGGAATAAATTAATAGCAACAACACACTTAATGATAACTTTAATTATTAGTGACTTTAGTTATCAATTTAAAAGAATGAGATAGTGAAACTGATTTAAAAAATTCATATATTGCTGTCAACTAGGAAGTGATATTATCTTTAAGGCGATGCACCTTCTTTGACAAAGTATTCCAGGCAAAAAGAAACAAGATAGAAGCATACAGGACTATCCAAATACTTAATAAATTATACATAAAAGTTGTTGTAGCTCATGACAATGACTGTACCAAAACTTTGTGGCCTCAAAAGCAGCATATTTAGCAGAAACTGAAGCAGAAACCACAAGACATACTGCAGAAACCATAGAGGAACTCTCATTAATAACTTATATTTCTTGGATTGATAAGCATCCCTCATCTAAAAATATAATTCAGCACCTCCTTCTAATGGTTGACAACAACCACAATGGCACTGAAATTCCTACATCAACCAACAATCAATAAAATGGCTCACATGAATTGCCACAATCTGAGGCAAATGTTGAGTTGAGATACCCTCTTCCATTATATGTCTAGATTTATGTCATGTTGGCAAATGTTATTGTGTTAGACCTATAGTTAACACTAACACAAAAACACTTTAAGCAGTACCTTTTAAGTCTTCTTCCCCTAATTCTTATTTTAATATCACGATAAAAAACACGATCCAAATTATAAAGTCACAATTTCTTTATAGTTTCCATTATTTCAACATTCACTGTCTCTTTTAATGAATTTAAAATCTTTTAAACCTAGGGAGTTTATAAAATACAAACAAGTTAAAATTTTATATTTGAAAAAGGAAGAAAAGGGGTAGATCAAAATTCATAAGTTCTTAGCAATGAAAGAGTTATGATTGAGCTAATCAGAAGACCCCAAAGAAAAGGTAAATTTCTTGGATTATTATATTAGTTTGTTTGTGTGTTTCTATGTTATATATGGGAGTTTTTGTTATGTTAGTTTTTTTTTCAAATTAATTTAGGTTAAATTTTATTATGGCAATTTCGTTTACAGCCAATTCTAATATGTACATTCCACTCCCCCCCACATTTATCTGCTTTGTTTCCTGAATAACCTGCTTCTGTGAAGAAAATTAGATTTTCTGTAAGTATTTTATAGTATTAATCTGCAAAGCAACTGTATTCTGAACAATATTTAAATGAAAAAAATCTCAATTACTGATTATATTCTGGTAATGATTAGTCCAGCTACATTTCTTGTTTCTTCTTGATTCATCTATGGTTGGTTATTTGTGGTTTCTTTATAGGCTTCTAGTTATTGCAGCTTTTTTAATCATGTGAGTTTTTACATCAGTTTCTAATACAATGGCACAGTCTCCCTCAACTGTGAAACAGAAATGAACACTTTGAGGATTGAAATTGAGGATATGAGTTGTTTTATTGTGATAGGGTCATTTTTGGCTCTTGATGAAGTTATTCCATGAAGCTGGATGTTCAGATACACCAAACTTTCCCTGAGCCATAAGATGATTAAGAAATATTTACAAGTAGAAAAAAATAAATTCATTCAGAGAAAGTGAGAAAATCTCTTGTGTTAAAGGTGTTTTTTTTTTTAATCTTAAGAAAAGTTTAGAGACAGATTTCATGCTTACTGATATTGGTAACTCTTCCTTGGGAACATCACAGGTCAAACCATTGAATTACCATACATCCTTTGCAAGCCTCTGAAACCAAACTATAGATGTTACCACATGTAGTTCATAAAGTTGAGGTATTGATCATGTGTCATGGTTCCCTTTGTCTATTCTATTCAACAAATTGTTTTACTCACTTTTCAGGATATTGTTATAGTTCTTATTCTTTCTTGATTTGAATGCTTTGTTTCAAATTTATAATTCAACATAGGCTCTCATTTTGCTTGACTATGGTGAGCTAATTCCTATCGCACCTACTGACTGAGAAATGCAGCAAACAGGAAATTGACAAAAGTTAAATAAAACATACTAATCAATGTCAAATTTGAGGAACTAATTGTTATTTTTATAGTATAATTTGATAACTTGATACATTTAAAAAAATACCTATGATATCCTTCAAAATGACTGAAAAAGCATTCCAATTTCTAACATACAAATATTTGAAGAGACAGTAATAATTTTTATTTTACTTGAATATGAAACATTCTATACTATTATGATATTATGGTAATATCAAACTTCCATAAAATGTACAATTATTGTGCCTTAACAATAATAAATTGGAAGTTACTCCTATGATTAACAGGTAGAAAACAAAGCCATATATTAGAGAAAATTCTAAGTTCCCAGATAGATATCAATAAATTACAATGAATTCATGGACTAGATGTGTTTGTATTAATATATATATGTAAAATAATGTGTTTATTGCCCCTTTATTTTAAGCTATCCTTTGAAGAATTACTTTCTGTTTTACTTCTTTGCATTTCCACAAGGATATATGCAATCTCTTTGTATGAAGATTACAACCTTTACAGACAGGCATTTTAAACCTTGAAAGGAAGCCAATGCAAGGGATTAACTTGTTTATAGCTGAATACCACTTTCTTATGATTACAAAACTTCTGCTTTACTACTTTTAGTCAACTAATGCAAACATTGTAAACTCTGTAATGTTAAACTTGAAGGAAATTGATATGTCTGCTTAAAGAGACTATAGGTATTGGCCTGAAGAGATCAAGTTTGATTTATAAGTTCACACCAGATGTAAACACTAAAACAAAACAAGATCTATATGTTTCAGAGTTGAAAAAATCCAATAAACATATAACTTTCTTGCTCTTGTTTAGAATATACATGAAGTACATGCTCAATGAATTACAATTCTCCCACGTCTCACTTCGACTCTTTTCTCTTTATGAAACCACTGAACACTAAAGAGATAGATATTTAAGGATGATCAATCTTCCATCTTATTAACATGTCCAAGAAAGAATAAAACAGATTTTCTTTTCATTAATTAACGATACCCAAACAGTTGAATTTCAAACAACAATCAATCTCAATATGGATCCAGAAAAACAAATATGTCTTATTTGAGTATTGTAGAAAGAATAGAAAGGCTTATGAAAAAGGCTAACTATTCTGAAAGGAATTGATGGAGAGGAAAATGACATCAGAATATAATGCATGGAAAAAATATTAATTAAATGATTGGTAAATAGGTATTCAGGAATATAGAGACATGGCATGCAAAAATACATATTATTATTGTAAAATGAAATGAAATCGAAAAAATATCAAAAAAGAAGTTGATATCATTCAATGAAATGTATATTTAAAGAAAACAGTGAAATGAGTGAGGACAAGAACAATTTAGTTTTCTAAGGAAATAATAAAGTCTTGAAAGAATAACATCATTAGTGAAATATAATAATTGCAAAAGAGTACTCAAAGAACATTTAAGATGCTAATGAAAAAATGCTTGGAGAGAATGGCAAAGGTCTAGAAAAAATTTCAGATTTTTAGAACATTCTAATAACCTACTGGATTCAATTAGTTTTAATATATTGTTGTCTTTAAATAAATAAAAACATCAATTTCTTAATAAGATGAAGTGAACGAAGGCAGGAAGCCTTGGAAGAGAAGTAGTGATAATTGTACATGTGTATAAAATTTTCAATGAATATATATATATATATATATATATATATATATATTCACACACATACACACACACACACACACACATATATATATATATATATATATATATATATATATAGAGAGAGAGAGAGAGAGAGAGAGATGTAATTTTAAAATGAACATTGCAAAATGTTAGCATTTCCTTCTCACATGAAAAAATTAAATGAGTATTCTTTGTCATTGTTGGGAAATTTAAATGGTTTCTTTCTTCTAGTGCTTTTAGAATACAAAATAAAGAGACCAATATATGATGTTAAATATTCTAGGTTCTGAATAATAGCATCTGTGTAAATTTGATGGTAGTTAGATCTAGAAAAGAAAAGTAGATGTGCTGATAATTTAGAACCTGAATATGTATTTGGAAGGTATAAACCCCAAAACAAACAGTTGTGATGCCTGAAATTAGTACAAAAGAAATGGAAGAGCAGAGGAAGAGTCATAATTTCTTGAGAAGTTATTGATGTATTTAGAAAGCATGGCAAGTGGTATGAAGATAGAACATGAAAAAAAGCATCTCAGAGAGGTACATTCATTAAAAAAATGTATATGTTCTTCATATGCTCCTATTTACAGGCTGATACAATTAAACATCATAGATGTCACTATATGAATTGGGATGTACAATTCTCATGAGCACAGCAAAGCTCATGTTAGCATTTAGAACATAGACAATAAATATCAGTGTACATTATGATACCTAAATGTTGGGATATAATCAAATAATCTATTTGTAATATTATGCAGGACACTCCTCCTCTACAATCAAGACTAAATTCAATTCTAACGTAAACACCAAGTGCCATGCCCATCCTCGACCAGCAAGGAAAAATGTGACTTCAGGAAAGATCTTCTTCAAGCAGTTTATTCAGGATCCTTGAACATGCTTCTTCTTCTGGCAACCCAGAGGAAATGCCCGCACAGGCTTAAATCCCCTTGCACTGCCCAACCCCTGTGAGCCACGTGGACCCTGCAGATAGGCTGCTCTTATAAGGAAGCAAGCAAGCTGAACAGGCCTAGCCAAATAAGGACTTGTTTACAACAGAGAGCACTTACAATCAGAAAGGTGGAAGGCAGAAGCCAGCACCATCTTTCAGGCATGGCACTTTGCAGCTATCTACAACCAAGGGTAATCACATTATTCGTTAAATAATTTTTATATAATTTCTTAGGTAGAAACAATGACTTTTTTAAGACAGACATTTCTATAGAAATGAAGAAAGAAAATATTTAATGAGCTTTTTTTAAAAATAAACTTCACATAGGGAAAACCTTTTCATCCTGAATGCACACTAATCAATAATAATAATAACAACAACAACAATAATAACAATTGTAATCAAAACCATTACAAAAATTTGGGATTTATCATACAATCATCTGGATATTATCTCCAACAAGGCTAAAACTTAAAAACAACTCGATCCATTTATATTCTAGTAAAGGTTAGAAATAATTCATGAGTGAATTGGAAGAGGTCATGAGAGCATACATAAATAAATTGTTAAAATTTACTAATGGGAAACACTTAAAAATTTATTTTGAGAAGATGTAAATGTGCAATTACATGTAGGCACTAAACATTAGCAAAATTATGAAACTGTGAAATAATTCTTCGTCCTCATAATATCATACAGATAAAAGATTAGATACATATGACATGTCCTATTATATGTAAGAGAAATAGTCACTATATTCAAAGTGAAAATATTACAGGTTGTTAGGCATTAATGTCTTAAATATTTACAAAATGCAACCATATCTGCTGAGTAAACAAGATTTAAAGGTGTGTTCATAACCTTTCTATTCCCAAGAAACACCTTTAGTAATAACAGGGTTTTGGTTTTGTTGTTGTGTTTTTCTAGAGGAATAATGTCATTAATGACATGGAAGGCATAGCAGCAGAAAAAGAAACAAAATGATCATATTTTCACATACACACTAGAAGCACAGAAAGAAATAGGAAGAGGGGCATACTACATCCATCATTCACAAAATTTGACTCTTACTGAAGAAAATGTGTTCATATATACTAGACTATTGAAGACAGTATTCATTCACATCACCAAATATACATAGATAAAAATATGTGAAAATAATTCCTCAAGGTGAGAAAAGTGCAACAATAATTACAGAGAGGACTTAGGAATATTTCATGCTTTATTTGTATTAAAAATATAGCAGATATAAAGTAGATAAAAATAGTCAATCTTACAGAGAATAGTTTTTTGAGGTATTAAGTGTGATGCTTCATCAATATCTAACAATGTCCTTTGAAAAGATTTATGAATAAATAAACACAATTTATATTAAAGATAATAATCTGCATTGTTTCACATCCAATAAACTACGTGTATATATTTAAAGGTATGCATACCCTTTTACTGCTTTAGTGAGTGCAGAGAGAAGGAAATTGATGGTCTTCCTACAATCATGCAGAAAACAAAGAACAAGCCACAAATTAATCAAAATCAAATAATCCAATTAAAATGTGGCATACAGAACTAAATAAAGAGTTCTCAATAGAGGGATCTAAAATGGTTGAAAGATACTTAATTGTTCAACATCCTTAGCCATCAGAAAACGCAAATCAAAACAACTATGAGATACCATCTAACTCCTTTCACAATGGCTAAAATTTAAAACACCATTGACACTTTACTATGTAGAATATGTGGAGATATGAGTACAATTCCCCACTGCTGGTGGGAGTGTGAATGTGTATAGCCACTTTGGACATCAGTATGGCAGTTGCTCAGGAAAATGGAAATCAGTCTACCTCCAAATCCAGTAATTCCACTCTTGGACATATGTAAAATATGCACATTCAAACAACAAGGACATCTGTGCAGTTATGACCATAGCAGCATTATTTGTAATAGTCAGAAACTGGAAGCAACCTAAATGGCCCTCAACTGAAGAATGGTTGGAGAAAATGTGGTACAGTTACACAATGGAGTACTACTCAGAGAGACATGCATGGTCCCCTGGGGAAGAGGAAAGGAGCATGATCTCCCATAAAAATTGGGGACATGGTGGTAGGGGTGAAGTAGTTAGGAGGAAGAGAAGGGGAGAGGTGGGTATGAAGGAGCAGGACGATACAGAGTCAGGGAAAGAATAGAGGTGAGCAACAAAAGAGATACCATAATAGACAGATTCATTATAATGTTTTAAGATAAATGTGCCACTAGGAAAATGTTCAGAGATCTATAAGGATGACTCCAAGTAACAATCTAAGCAATAGTGGAGAATATACCTTAAATGGCCTTCCCTAATAATAAGATTGAAGACTACCTTATATTACATCATGTAGCCTTCATTCAGTAGCTGATGGGAGCAGAAGCAGACACCCACAGCTAAACACTGATCTGAACTCCTGGAATCTTGTTGCAGAGAGGGAGGAGTAGTGAGCAAAGGGGTATACACCAGACTGGAAAAAAAAAACACAGAAAATGATGACCTGAACAAGAGAACACTCATGGACTACAGTCTGATATCTGGGAAATCAGCATAAGACAGACCCAGATTCCATGAAAGTGATGTTAATTGGAAGGAATGGACAGTCTATGGGGCCTTTGTTAATTGATCAGTATTTATTTCTAGTATATGAATGCTTTTTGGGAGCACATTCCACAAAGAGGAATACTCCCTCAGCCTATACACAAGGGGGAGGGCCTGGGCTCAGCTCCAAATGATATGACAGACTTTGAAGACTCCACATGGAAGGCCTCACAGTACATAGGAAGCACAAAAAAGATGGGATGAAGGTTGGTTGGGAAACGGGCAGACAGGAGGGTGAGGAAACAGGTTTTGACAGGCAAAACAAGCTTCTTTCAAATTTAAATAAAATATAGAAAGGAGTATATTTAGAAGAAAAAAATAAATAAAAATATCTTTTTTATTGTTCTTTTTTTAAATTTTATTTAGTTTTATATAACAGTCCAATTAAATGAAAACAAACATTTATAGACAATATTTGGGAATTTGGGCGTCGTTCTTTCCAAACTACTTCCTGCTGGTAAGGGACACTGTCTTGGGGGATTCGAAGAAGATTCAGATATCCTGGCTGTAGTCTGTAGGGCTGTTTTATCCAGCTGTTTTGAATGTAGGATCAGCTTGTACTCTGTTTCAGGCGGTCTGGCGTGATCAAACCACATTAGTCTGGAAGGAATCCACATCTTTTCATTTTCTGTGGAAACAAAAATAGAAATAATTTTTCCCAGTAACTTGTCCTTCAACTTAAATTTTAGAGTCAAAGCATTTTTTTTAAATTTAATTTATTATTTTACCTGTCGATCCCAGTTCCCCCTCCCTCCCTCCCTCGCTCCTCCTTCCAGCCCTCCCACCCCACTTCCCTCCCTTTTTACCCCCTCTGTCCTCTCACATGTACTCTAAACACTCTCCCCTCCCATCCCCCCACCCCAATTCCATATGTAAGGGAATGCCATCCAGTTGGGGTCATGTAGATCTGACAGGTCCTGTGAAGTAGGGACTAGGGCTTCTCACTTGTCTCTAGAATAAGGCAGTTATCCCTCCATGGGGGATATGTTCTTTTGTGCACCAGGGATACATCCTGGCTCCACAGTCTGAGGTCTCTTAGTATGCTCAGTCCTTCTGGCTGAGACCCATAATCAGGGGGTCCTGAGTCAGTCCCATGCTGGCTTCCCAGCTATCAGTCTAGTGGCCGTTAGCTCCTCCTTGATCAGGTAAGCTGTCTGTATGTGTTTCTGCCACATGGTCTTATCCTCTCCATCTGCATCTGGGTTCTCATTTGACTCAGTGTTTATGTATGGGTGTTTGATCCTGTTTTCAACAGGCATTAGTTGAGGGTTCCATGGAGAAGTTAGTTGTTGATCTCACTCTCCGGGAAGGGCATTTATGATAGCCTTTCCACGTAAGCTCAACTTGTTAGTTGGGAGCAGTCTTATAGTTCTCTCGACCTTTCTTTGTGTTCAGTTTTATCTTCAAACCAATATTGGCTCCCTCTTTTATGTTCTCTCTCTCTCTGTCTCTGTCTCTCTCTTGAAGAATGGTTAATGAAGATGTGGCACATCTACACAATGGAATACTACTCTGCAGAAAAAAATAATGGTATCTTGAAATTCGCAGGCAAGTGGATGGCACTTGAAGAAACCATCCTGAATGAGGTAACCCAGTCACCTTTTGGTGGAACACAGTATGTACTCACTCATATATGGATTTTAGACCTAGATTAAATGATCACCAGCCTATAATTCACATCACCAGATGAACTAGGATACAAGGTGTATTCTAAGAGATTAATATAAAGTCCCTCACGGAACTGGAAAGGGACAAGTCCCCCAGAGCTCAGGTGAAGTGGGGGAGGACAGCGAATGGAGAGAGAAGAAGGAGAAAATGAGGGGGAGGAAAGGAAAACATGTGCAACCAGGAATATTGAGCCTGGTTAGGAATAGGAGATAATAATATCTCTTAATGATGACTTCTACAATTTCCAATAACTTATGTTTTAGTGAAGCAAAATGAAAGAAATTACAATTTTGCAAAAGAAAGATCATGCCATCAATGTATGAAAATTAAACTGACATGAGAAAAAAAAATCACCGTTTCACATTCTCAAACTTCTTAAACAATTTAATGAGAGGTGTATAAGGCAGAAAGAAGGGGAAGCACAAAAATCCCTTCAAGCACCATCCAGACATAATTTATCCTCAAATGAATATGTTCTGAAAAATTTTATACCCAAAATGAGAGTTTGAAAAAAATGTAGCTAGTGAAAAAGAAGCAGTCAGACTCTATCAAGCGGTACCAGGCTTAAATATGGAAACCTTTAATACTGAATAACATTCCATATTATCATGATCTCTCTTATCTTGAGAACAGAAACTTATCATGGTTGACCTTGAAATATGTTAAAATATTAATTTGTATTCGTATGGGTATTATGTCTTATATGTATATAAAATATATATTAAAATATAATTAAACAAGTGAAGCAAATCATAGCATAAATAATAAAGTTTTATGTAATTTCTACTAAAGGGCAAATGATAAATAATGAGTACTGGTATTAATCCACTTACTGTTTTCTAAATAATACATTAGTTTCTGGAAGTTAATAAAAAGTACAGGTATATATACTAAACACTTTTAGGTTGAAAGATGTAGATAGCTTGGCCTCTATAGTAGATCCACTGATGAGGACCTACTTGGTTGCATCATATCCATGATAAATTAGCAGATTAGAGAGACAGTGGGAAGTCAAAGTCCCAAATTAAAGCATGGTAAGGAGACAAAAATAAATAAATAAATAAAACAGAAACAGAAACACACATAAGGAAATATAAAAATATTTTTATTGTAATATTAAAAATAGACACAAAAGATGGGTGTTAGTTAAAATTTGAATATAAAAGATGTTTCTCAGTGAAGGTTTACATCACAGTTGATTGAAATTTTAAGAGCAATAGCTTGGCTCCCTAAAATAGATGATTAGGTATGTCTTGTTTAGGTAACTTGCTGTGATACCTTCCTGTATGTCTGTCTTGCCTCCTGGCAACCAGAAAATGACCACGCTCTGACTGCCATGATGTTCTTCCTCATCTCATATTCACAATAAAATCACCTGTGAAAAATTAATGAAAACCACTGAAATAATGAATCAAAATAGCAAATTTCCTCATCATATTTCTTAAGTATTTATCATAATAATGAAACCCTTACAAATGTGGTCTTTCCTAAATTTGCTATGCTGTAACTGGGGAACTAAGAAGACTACTTAATTTTACATAGCATTTCTTAATGGCTACAATTGTTTTTTAGTATTTCTTCACAAAATATTCTGCTGATTTTTTTCAAATTGTGAAATATTATACAGTATTTTCTGTAACAATATTAATTCAAATAAACATCGTGTTAATATATAATACTAAAGCTCAGAAGTCAAATATTATTAAAAACATAATTTCTTTTTCTTTTAAGGTTTTACTTCTTAAAATTTCTGTTTACAAAGTCAAAATAAAGTTTTATGGAAGCCAAGATAGTAGACTGCAATACTAATAAGAAAGTACTATCAGAATGCAATTATTGCTGTGTAGCTTCCTTGGGTATGTTAATAAGTAATTGTTGAGACAGGATGTAGATAATTGTGTGGAGGACACTTTGGAAATAAATTACAATTATGAGAGGGATGAAGTCAAAGGATAACATGTAACCTGATTTTTACAAACAAGGGAGAATGATTTCAATCTGATCCTATATTTCAGTTGTTGCCAATAACAATAGCTTTAATGGAATACAATTTCTTCATCCAATCAGTAAACAAAATTGACTAGACAAAAAGCAGAACTGTATTAAAAGGGAAAATATTTAAGTTTCCCTACAGAGTATTTACATCATGAATGTCAGGTCTGACTTGATCTAAAGTCTGTTGCTTGCATTCTTTGCATTGGAAATATTTTGGGTAATATTATGTAGACATACTTACATCTTTAAAAGCAAGAACTTGGCTCCAGTAAGTAGGATGTGTCACTTGCTTTGTCAACTCCAAAAGGTGCTTCTTCTTCTTCTTCTTCTTCTTCTTCTTCTTCTTCTTCTTCTTCTTCTTCTTCTTCTGCTTCTTCTTTCTTCTCCTTCTTCTTATCTCACCCTCCTTCTCCTTCTCCTTTCCTCCTCTTTTCTTCTTCTTTGTTTTGAGATTTTTTTTTTGTTTATTGTGTATTTTTTTATTTAAGGATTCTTTTTGTAGATTTGCCTGTCTGTCCTGCAGCACATTTTGTAACTAATTATTGTGGCTTTGACCTGTCTGCTTCTGTCTCCCAAGTGCTGGGATTAAAGCAGTGTGCCACAAATACCCAGTGAGATGATTGGCATATTAAACCATAGTTTGACTGCCGTGATATTCTTCTCACAATCAAAGTAATAGCAGCAGTAAAAAAAATGGACTAAGAGACTTTGTAAAATTTATTTTCTTATTATATGTATGTCTCTACAACTAATGAGAATCTTTTCCCAAATTCCACAGTAGAAGTCCCAGAAATATTTCTAGAATTTTTATCTGAATTATTTTACACATTAAACAATTAACAATTCTGCTTGAGAACTCAGACTAATAAAGGGTACTGTGAACCATATTTATATTTATTGTTACAGAACAAAACTTCCAAAAATTAAATAAATATATTATTTGGAAATAAAATGCAAATGAGTTTAAGGTAATTAAAACCAACTTTCTAATACCTTTCATTCACCATGCTTCAGAAACTGTGAGAACAACAAAATGAATTTATAATTTTGATGAAACTTCGACATTGAGTCATGGTCTCATTCTGTATTCTAGACTGAACTGAAACTCACTGTATGATCCAAGCTTGCCTCAAAATTTGCAATCCAACTTCACGCTCCTACTATTAGTATGGTAGGACCATCCAACCAACCTGGCTTAAAACAAATTTCATTTAAAAAACAGGGTTTTAATAAAGGACAATAACAATAAGAATAGAGGAGAAAATAAGTTTTAAAGTGTGGAGAAATATCTAGAAAGAATCAAAAGTAAAAAATTGAAATTAAAAGTTCATTTTCAATGAAATTTGAGAAAACTCTGGTCATAATCCAGGGGAATACAATGTCTAGGCTGTGCAGTGAAACACAACTATATGAACAGAACAAGAGAAGATTCGGGTAGCCTTTGGGGAACCACCATGGTACAACTCTGTATGCACAAGAAGCTGTGCCATGTCACAATAAGAATTCACATCAGAAGGCTTTCATGAGTCATTTTTAGTTTCAAATTTTCACAATGAAGAGAAGGATGGTGATGTGAGATGTCATTCTGTAAATGTATTTCTCTTATTGCTTAATGAATAAAGCACTGTTGGCCAATAGGAAAAGAAGGTAGGAAGGAGGGACTATGATACAAGGAGGAAAGATGAAGTAGTATGGATGGGTCAGCATGGAGAGACTAGAGAGAACAGAATGCCAGTCCCCCTCTCTGGTAAGAGGAGACCACGTGGAAGTACTTAGATTAATAGAAATGGGTTAATATTTAACACAGAGCTAGCCAAATGAAACTAGTAACAGGTCAACAGAATTATATCATATACAGCATCTCTGTGTGTTACTTGAAGCTGGCATGGCAGAGGGAACAGACCAGCAGATAGGAAAAAGGACTCATAATATAATGGCACCTGCAACGTGCCTAATAAGAACTTCCACTTAAAACTTAAGAAAAGCTTAAGAAAGGGTATTATAAACATAAGAACAGAGACAATCAAGGCTTTTTGGTTACAGCATTTTTTCTCAGTTGGACTCTGTTTTGCTAGCAACAAACAGACTTGCGCATTTCCTTTAAGGGAGATTTCCTTACTCAGCACAAGTGGCAAAAAAAAAAAAAAAAAAAAAAAAAAAAAAAAGACTGGATTTTAGGAAGCGCTGCTAAAAATTCATTGGTGTGTACAAGAGATGGCAATGGCAGTGACCAAATCTCCAAGCCAGCAACATGCTGCTGGATGGCAACACAGACCAAGGTGCTGAGCACAGCTCTCAGTACTTGCACAAAAAGTATCCACCACCATCTTGGATAGACCCCAGCTGAAAGAACTGTGGCTTTCATTTTAGCAATGTTTTTTAGCAGATAAAAGACTCCTTGCCAGAAGAAAAAAAAAAAAAAAGATATACAATAAAGACATATTCAGCTTAAGAAAAACCTCTAGAAGAATACACTTTCTTTTAAAATATACATAAGCTTGGGAGAGAAAAAGAAACAGAATAAAGTGGTTTAAAAAAATAGAGAGAGTAGCTGGGTGTGGTGGCACACGACTTTAATTCCAGCACTCCTGAGAGACATCCAAGCAGATCTCTGTGATTTCAAAGTAAACCTGGTATACAGACTTAAGTCCAGGACAGATAAAAGTTACACAGAGAAACCCTGGCACAAAAAAATGAAAAAAAAAAAAAAAAGAAGTAGAAGAAATAGAGTAATAAAAAAGCCACATAAAGATGGAAATCACAGAGAAACATTGGATACTATATGCCATTCTCTTACCTTTAAATTCTTTGAATGCTGAGGAAAGAACAACTGTTAAAACAAATGCTGCTGGATTAATTCAATTTATATATTTTAAAAATGCGTTGACTTCAAAATTTAAGTCTAAGTACAGGTTACTAGGGAAAAGGATTTCTACTTTTGTTTCCACAGAAAATGAAAAGCTGTGGATTCCTTCCCAAAAAATGTGGTTTGATCAAGCAAGACCCCCTAAAACAGAGTCCCAGGTGATCCAACATTCAAAACAGCTGGGACAAGGCAGACTTGCAAACTACTGCCAGGATTTCTGAGTCTTCTTAGGATACCCATGACAGTGCCCCCTACCAGCAGGAAGCAGTTTGGAAAGAACGCCACTAAATTTCCAAATATTGTTTATAAGTGTTTGTTTTCATTTAAGTGAGCTTGGTTATAAACGGTTAATAATCACAACCAATCTCTTTAACGGTAAAAAGAGGAGTATGGTATAGATATGAATACTTTGTTTTGGAAAGGATTTTCATTTATTGATACAAATTTATGGACAATTTGTGATATGTATACTTCTCTTGTTTAGTTATTGTGTTTATATAGCTCATTTAGAAATGTAATGGATAATTTAGTACATATTATACATAATTACCTATAATAGTCAAAATTTAGAGTTAATTAGGTTTTCAAGATGTATTTGAGATGGATAGCCATTATTCAAACCTTTCAAAGACCTATAGAATATGGCATTTAAAATACTTTAGGGTTTTTCTTAACAGTGAGGCACAATTGCTCCTGGCAACACCACCTGCAACTGAACGGAAGATTGACATTAAAGAAACACGTTATGGAGTTTGCTTTCAAGATGGCAAGACTAGCCATTTGGACAAGATTCTTGTCTGGACTATTTGACTTTATGTGGTATAAACTGGACATGCAGGACACACAGGAAACTCACTGCTGATAAGAGATGGACATTGCTACAGGGTTCCTGCTTCATGAACGAGTCTGCCAGACATTCTGCAGGACACAGAGAAAAGTGACTGAAAAACTCCCAATACAGGTGGACATTTTAAAGTTTCCTGCTTGCTGAGGAGTCTGCCAGACACAATGTGGCCTATGGGCTGAAGATGGAACATTACAGAAGAACTTGGGGTGACTGACCAGGCAGGGATTTGTCTCTGTCATTTCTAGAGTTTATATATTATCCTTATATTGTCTTTGAAATAGTTGAAGAAATATAGTTAGGTTATAGTTTTCCTTAGTTAGGATTATAGATAAGTTACATATAAGACTTTAGAGTCACAAAGATAGGATAGATGATAGAATATTTTCTTTAAATATTACTAAATGTTAATGGACTAAATATTGCTAACAATGATTCTTATTTGATAACTGTTGTGTGATATATTTTGCTATATTAATGTTAAAACCCTTCTTTTTATTTAGACAGAAAAGAGGAGATAATGGGAGCTGTCATTCTGTATATATATTTCTCTTATTGGTCAATGAGTAAAGCACTCTTGGCCAATAGGAAAGGAAGTTAGGAGGGACTAGGTGACAAGGAGGAAAGAGGAAGTAGTAGGGAGGACTCAGCATGGAGATACTTGAGAGAGCAGAAGCCCAGCCCCTCTCTCCGGTAAGATAAGACCACCTGGAAGTCCTTAGATTAATATAAATGGGTTAATAATTAAGATGAATCTAGCCAATAAGAAACAAGTAACTGGACAATAGAATTATATCAAACATTTTATTTTTTAATTTACCTACTCATTTTTTTTTTCTATCAGCACTCAACAGGATGGTAATATATGAGTTTTTTACTTTATTATAAAACTTTGCCAGTATTATTCTTTTATATTTAGAAACAATCTTATTTTACATATCATTCCATTTTACATATCATTCCCAGGTTCCTCTCCTTCCCATTCCTCCATACCCCCACCTACACCCTCATCTCACCCCCCCATCCAATTTACAGGGAGGGTGACGCCTTCCATGGGGGAATCATCAAAGTGTGTCATATAATTTCAGGGAGGGCATAGTCCCACCCTGGTGTATCTAGGCTGAGAGAGTAGCCTTCCATAGGGAATGCGCTCCCAAAGTCCATTTTTGCACTAGGGATAAATACTTGTTTCAGTGTCAGAGGTCCCATAGACTACCCTGGCCTGCTACCTGGCATCAACTTTCAAAGGGCTTGGTTAAATCCAACACTGGTTCCCCAGCTTTATAACGGTGGTCCATATGCTTCCACTTGGTCAGGTCGGCTGTTTCTGTGGGTTTCTTCAGCATGGCTTTCTCTACTTTCTTTACCTTCCTTAAGAAATTTGTTCATTTCTTCCACTATTTTGTTTTTTCTCTTCCATTTCTCTCAGGGATTTTCTCACATCTTCTTTGATTGTTTCTATCATTTTTATGATGGTAATTTTTAAGTCGTTCCCTTATGCTTCCTCTGTTTTGTTGTTGTGTTCCATTCTAGTTGGTGTATATTCCCTAGAGTCTGGTGGTGTCATGCTTGCATGCTTGTCTTTCTGTTGTTAGGTGTTTTCTTGTATTGCGGTCTTCCCATAGCTTCTCCCAGTAGGTGTTGGTGGGGTCTCTCCCTCTCTCTATGGTACTTCCCTGGTGGACTTATGTGGATCAGAGGTTCAATATCTGTAACTCTTGGTGGTCCAAGCTCCCTAGGAGGTTTTTAACCAATGGCTGTTGAAAGAGCTACAGGCATATTCTTCAAGAACCAAAATGTTTTATTTTGTTGGAACTGTTCTTCCACCTATTTATTACACTGATTTAATAATTTGATGGAAGTTTTATAGGAGTAGTGTTCAAACAACAAAAAATTGTCCCCCTTCAGCCTATCCTAGTCCCTGCAACAGTGTTATCCTCAAAGGTAAAAGCTGGTGTTCTTTGAAAAATTTCCCTAAGGTATATGGTATAAGCCATATTCTAGAAATAAAATTGGTCTTATCTCTCCAGTCCACAATAACAAATGCCTCACATAACTATAGATGAATAAAAAGTCTGGATAATGCTGATATCATAAAGTTATTGAAAAAATTCCTTTTATTTCTAGTTAGAATGGCACAGAATTTGCTATTATTGTGGTTCTTTTAGAACTTTGGTGTATCTCAGAGAAAACATCAAAAATTCTAGGCTTTAATTTCATGGGCAACATATACTGGTATTTCTTATTCAACATTTTTATTAGGCATGTATATATTTAGAGTTTTTTTTTCTTTATTCCTTGGTTATGTTAAGTATGTCCCACAATGTGTTCATTTATAACAAATATGGTGGAACATAGCTGTTACTATTATCCTTAAGTGGTTCAGTTTATTTATGTGGTGTCAGAGAAAATATCTATCTTTTTTAACCTTATTTTATCTTTTCAAATGTTTTCTTGTTGGTTTACTTTGATATATTTCTATTTTGATGCTTATGATTTTATTCCTAACATTAGTATTACGTTTTTGTTCTTGTTTTACTATCATGACTAACAATAATAAGTAATTTAAGCTTTATTCCTTTCTATATTATCATTTTAGGTATAATTTCATTATTAACATTTCTTGTTCAACATTATGAAACTTTTAGGCTATACCTTCATTTTAATTTATTTCAAGAATATTTTATGACATAACCCAAAGCCCATAGATTTTTACAGTTGAGAGTAAGCCATCAAAACAATGAAACTGACAATACATCTAAAAGGGGGCTGATATCCAACAGTGGTATAGAACTTGCTTTTGTTGTTTAAGAACTTCATTTTCCTTTTTTACACAATAAATAAATAAGAAACTATTAAAAAAATAAATTGACTGCAATAGAGTTGTTTATATATCAGTTGACACATCGATATGGATGGGGAACCCACGTCCAGATGAAGAGTTGTAGGATGTTAAAATATTCGAAGAGAGGGACACTTAGTATTCAGTAAGATAAATGGCTAACCAATACCAAGTAGTCAGTCTTTTAATAATATGCACAAAAGCAACACTTAACAGATATAGCAGGTTGTATTGATATATTTATTCATATATGCATATACATATAGTGTGTCTGTGTGTGTGTGTTTAACAAGAATATGTAATAAGAAGCCATGAATTTGAGAATTATTAGCAAAGGAGAAGAACAGGAAGGTTTGAAAAGACCAGAGTTCAGAGAGAATTACTCTAATTATGTTTCAAATAAATGATATCATTAACCAATTACAACAAATGATTTATAACAAGATCTAGGAAAAATTCAGCATCACTAATTTTCACAAAATTCAAACAAATCAAAATTTTTATTTTATGGCTATTATCAAATACAAGGGAATTTAAAATCAAAATATCCATTCTAATTGTATAGAAGTTAATTGTACAGAAGTTATTTGTTAATTAAAAATAAAATTATTGATATGGAGAGAGAGGGCAGCCTTATCTTGTTCCTGATTTTAGAGGAATTGGCTTAACTTTCTCTCCATTCACTTTGATGTTGGCAGATGGTTTGCTGTATATAGCTCTTATTATGTTTAGGTATGTTCCTGTTATCTCTGATCTCTCCAAGACCTTTATCATAAAAGGGTGTTGAATTTTGTCAAAAGCTTTTTCAGCATCTAAGGAGATACCCTATTTTTCCTTTGCAGTGTGTTTATATGGTGGATCACGTTGATAGATTTTCATATGTTAAACCATCCCTGCATTCCAGGGATAAAGCCTACTTGGTCGTGGTGGATGATTTCTCTGATATATTCTTGAATTTGGTTTGCCAGTATTTTATTGACTATTTTTGCATTGATGTCCCTCAGGGATATTGGTCTGTAGTTTTCATTCTAAGTTGTGTCTTTGTGAGGCTTGGGTACCCAGGTTATTGTGGCCTCATAAAAAGAGTTTGACAATGAACCTTCTGTTTCTATTTTGTGGAACAGTTTGCGGAATAGTAGTATTAGTTCTTCCTTGAATGTCTGGTAGAATTCTGCAATGAATCCATCTGGCCCTGGACTTTTTTTGGTTGGAAGGCTTTTGATGATTGCTTCTATTTCATTGTGGGTTATAGGTCTATTTAAGTTGTTTGTATGTTCTTGATTTAATTTTGGTAAGTGATAGCTATCCAGAAATTTGTCCATTTCCTTTGAATTTTCAATTTTTGTGGAATACAGATTTTCAAAGTATGACCTGAAATTTGTCTGGATTTCTTCTTTGTCCATTGTTATGTTCCCCTTTTCATTTGTGATTTTGTTAAATTGCATGTTCTCCCTCTGCTTTTTAATTAATTTGGATAAAGGTTTGTCTATCTTGTTGATTTTCTCAAAAAACCAACTCTTCATTGCATAAATTTTTTTTTTTTGTATTGTGTTCCTCGTTTCTATTTTGTTGATTTCAGCCCTCAAGTTGACTGTTTCCTAGCATCTACACCAAAGGGGTGAGTTTTCTTCTCTCTGTTCTAAGGCTTTCAGTTGTGCTGTTACTTCTCTTATGTGACCATCCTCTGTTTTCTTCATATGGGCACATATTGCAATGAACTTCCCTAGTAGCACTGCTTTCAAGGTGTCCCATAAGTTGGGGTATGTTGTGTCCTCATTCTCGTTGAATATTAGAAAGTCCTTAATTTCTTTCTTTCTTTCTTCTTTGACCCAGGTGGGGTTCAATTGCACATTGCTCAGTTTCCATGAGTTAAAGAAGATACTAGAAAATGGAAAGATCTCCCATGCTCTTGGACAGGTAGGATACACATAGTAAAAATGGCAATCTTGCCAAAACCAATCCACAGATTGAATGCAATCCCCATTAAAATCCCACCACAATTCTTCATTGACCTTGAAAGGATAATAACCAACTTTATATGGAAAAACAAAAGACAGAGCATAGCCAAAACAACCCTATACAATGAAAAAACTTCAGGAGGCATCACCATTCCTGACTTTAAGCTCCTCTACAGAGCTATAGTTCTGAAAACAGTATGGTATTGGCATAAAAATAGAGAGGTAGACCAATGGAATATAATTGAAAATCCTGATATTAACCCACACACCTATGAACACCTGATTTTCACCAAAACACCTAAAATTATACACTGGGGCGAAGACAGCATCTTCAACAAATGGTGCTGGCATTATTGGATGAGGGTGTGTAGAAGACTGCAGATAGACCCATGTCTGTCACCATGCACAAAATTCAAGTCCAAATGTATCCAAGGCCTCAAAATCAATTCAGCCACACTGAACCTCTTAGAAGAGAAAGTAGGAGGTACCCTTGAACAAATTGGTATAAAAGACTGCTTCCTGAACATAATTCCAGGGGCACAGCCACTGAAAGCAACAATTAATAAATGGGAACTCTTCAAACTTAGAAGATTCTGTAAGGCAAAGGACACAATGGACAAGACCAAATGGCAGCCCACAGACTGGAAAATGATTTTCACCAATCCTATATCCGACGAAGAACTGATCTCCAAAATATACAAAGAATTCAAGATACTAGTCCACAAAACACCAAATAACCCTATTAAAAACATGGGGTACAGAACTGAAGAAAGAATTCTCAATAGAGGAAATCAAAATGGTTGAAATATACTTAAGAAAGTGCTCCACATCCTTAGCTGTCAGGGAAATACAAATCAAAATAACTTTGAGATACCATCTTACTCCTGCTAGAATGGCTAAAATTAGGGAGGGAGTGAAGGAGAGAGCTAGATGGTACTATGTCAAAATATAAAATAATAAATTAAAAAAATGCTTTGACTCCAAAATTTTAGTTCAAGGACAAGTTACTGGGGAAAAGGATTTCTATTTTTGTTTCCATAGATTTTGAAAAGCTGTGGATTTCTTCCAGACTAATATGGTTTAATCAAGCCTGACCACCAGAAACAGAGTATCTGTTGGTCCTACATTCAAAAAAGCTGGACAAAGCATCCTTGCAGACTACAATCAGGATTTCTGCAACTTCTTAGAATCCCCCATGACAGCACCCCTTACCAGCAGGGAGTAGTTTGGAAAGAACAACACCCAAATTCTCAAATATTGTCTATAAATGTTTGTTTTCATTTAAATGGACTTGGTAATATAAAATAAATAAAAATAGGAAAAAATAAATAAAATTACTGTATAAATTACTATACCTTCACTAGTTTATATTTTACTGGAAGTGAATCTATGCACTCATAGATTTCTGACCATGTTCACTATATTATGATTCACAATAGACAATTAGTTGAAGTCATGTAAAAATTTTGAAAACTAATTAATGCACAAGATATAGTATGCATCAAAATACAATGTTATTTTACTATAAAATAAAAATCATGTAATTTCTAAGAATATGAAGTGAAGTTAACCAAATTAAGATTTATTAGTTGTGAATGATCACAGGCAAATGCAGAAATTAAAAACCTAACCCTAGTAGAAATTGGGAGTAGAATTGTAGATACCAGAGAATGAATAGAAAATACAACAACTTCCCCCAAGACAGCGCCCCTTACCAGCAGGAAGTAGTTTGGAAAGAACGATGCCCAAATTCCCAAATATTGTGTATAAATATTTGTTTTCATTTAATTGGACTTTGTATCATTTAATTGGGCTTTGTTATATAAAATTAAATAAAAAAATTATAAATAAAAAAGAAAGAAAATACAACAACTATGCAAACACAGTAGACTAGAAAATTCTTGGTTAAAACATTCTTTTTTTAATATTGTTAATTCAGTTTTAGATAAAGTATGATATGATCTCACCTCATCTGGGAGACAGTGTTTCATATTTCTCCTAAAAAAGAGAATTATACGTAAGGGTTGAAGTGATATATGATAAATGGAAGAAACTGGTGGACTACATACCCAAAATGTGGTGTGTATAATACAGGCAATGATAGAAAACATCTGAAGGAAGATGATAGCGTTCTGGTATAACAAAGTGGCAGAGAATCCAGAAATTTAATGAACAGATTCATGAAAAGGGAGAACCAAGGAGATCAGTCCTGTGATTGGAGTCAATTATCAATGTTGAGAAATCTGTGCATTAGAACTATACTATACTCAGTGACCAGCAATCAGAGTAAGATGTGGTTTGCAATGGAAATTCTTCCCCCAAGCATCTGACAGACTTAGAAACAAATGAAGCAAGCTGTATTGTCACTGGACATTTAGAAATATTTAAGACAAAATAATGAATGAAAAGCTGGTTTGACTGAGGGAAGAACCTTAGTATAACATGCTAAAGTGCAATGTTATAACCACCGGGCCCAAGACACAGTGCACTCAGAAACTTCAGTGTGGGTTATGGTGAAATGATACACACTCATGACTAAAGACAAAAATATATTTCTGACATGTTATAGCAATTTTCAGTACAGAAATTCACACACATATACAGACATATACACTGCAAAGATACACACATGCACACACACAAACATAGTCCACTAAGGGAAAAAGTCACAGATTGTAACAGACAAGAATGTCCTCTGGGTGATCTGAAAAAGTATCAAAAAAAGAAAGTTTTAATATGAAATATCTGGTTAAATATTAAAAATTTAAATATATGATTTGTGGTATATTATTATATTTACTGGGTAAATATACTAAAAGAAAAAATCTATAAACTTGAAATAATTTGATTTTGTTTTTGTTTCTCTGGTTTAGGTCACTTTTACTGATTTAAAAGAGGATGATTCAATAATATAACAACTGCAGGTAAAGAATATCATGTCAAATATCTAAATTTGAACATATAATACCAACTAACAACAATGAGACTAATAAACAGGAGAATAGAAAAAGAAGCCAATGCAGAAGAGAAGAAGCCATAACACATTTCCAGGGATACACAATTACAATTACATAGCAAAGTTGGAAAAATATGTGAGAAAATGAAGAAACATGTGATGGCAATATTTCATCAAATATTTGAGCTCTCAATAGAAATAATAAATGTTAAGGTAAATCCAGAGAGATCATGTAATATGGAGAACAGAGAAAGACAGGGGTTGGAGTAGAAAGAATCAAAATTGCTCTATCATAGGAATCTGTTGTAAGCATATGAATGTATGTCTCACAGATGTAGTGCTAGAGAAGAGAAAGGAGGAAGAAAAAAACAAAAGAATGTGAATAATTTCTGAATAGTTGCCAAATTTGCTAATAAACACTAATTTAGGTGATTCAGAGGCACAGGGACTCTAAGTACTTCACTTTTTAATATGTTCTTACCTAGATATTTCATAACAGAATTATTGTAAACATGGAAGAAATATTGAAATCAACCAGGGGACTTACTCAGAGCCCCTGAACATGGGTCTCAGTTAGAAGCCCTGGGCAGCCTAAGGGACCTCTGACAGTGGAACCAGGATGTATCCCTGGTGTATAAAAGCATGTTTGGAAAAAACTAATAAAGAACAGTAGAAAAGCCAATTGGTATTTATGCATATGTAGAAATGAAAATAAATTTTCTAAACATTTTTTTTTAAAACAAGCTCTGTAAAGTTTGCTAGGCAAGTAAATCAATACTCTTATTAATTCTATATTTTTGATTGAGGAATCATATATTAACTTAGTAAGTAATTAATCCTTTAATCTAGAATATTTCCAGATTTCACCAAATATAGATTAAATCCTATGCAGTAAATTGTCTACATGAGCATTTGAAACTTTTTCTTTCCAATCTTACATAAGCAGTGCAGTATAGAAACATTTAGTATACTATCTATTAATATTCACATGCAAATTTCAAAATCAATACAGTAGGAAAAACATTTCACATTTCTTCGATTAATAACTGGTGGGTTAATTGGTTAGTATACAGACTTTAGCTTAGGGATGATGAAAATAGTTTCAAAATGATGGTGAAAAATTTTTAACATGTTTGAGTTTTTAAAATACATGTATTTTTTATTTTAAATCACTATGTTGTTAAATAAACTGCACTGAAAATATTCATGTACACATTGTGTTGGTAACGTGTATAAATATATTCATGAAACACTTTCTTTTCTTTCCTGCTCTAATACATAGATTAGCATAAGAAGTGCTATAAATTTTAAACTCCTGATTATTTCTAAATCCCATGCATCTGAGAAAAGCATCCAATATTAAAATTTCTATGTCTGAGGAAAACAATAATGAACATTATTTCCTTAAAAAGTCTAAATTACAATTTCTTGTATACAAATATAAACATTAGACAAAATACGATGCTATAATCCTTGAGGTGACTTTCAGTTCGATGTAAACAGGATTGAACTCATGGATTCCCATGTACTTGGTAAAGTGTAGTATATCCCCAGCAGGGATGACAGGGTCTTTCTCACAAGGATAAGTTAATTAAAATAAAATCTCTAGATGTTTACTCATGATTTTTGTAGACACATCCTTTAAAAAACATAGTTAATTTTGTGTTGATGTCCTTTACTCACCAGAAACCCTATAATTTAGATCACCTGTCTGTGAGTCACTTGTTCAATAATAATGATTATGTTTGTCCCTTAGTTAAGAAAATACACTACTCAGAATCACTCTCTTGGGGAAAATTCCATTCTTAATATATAGCAATATTCCAATGGTCAATTGTCTCAAACATCTCATTTATAATAAAGTTTCTATATCTTATGGAACGAATCCTAGTTTTACAGATATATCTCTTTGAAACTATTAATTTGCTTATAATGTACATGTTGCCAATGGCAGATCCAATAGCTACTAAATAAAAGGATAGATTAGAACACAAGAATAAAACATCAATATGTTACAATAAATCTCCATGAAGTTTGTTTCATGAGACTGAATGTTGCATTTTTAAAGTAAGATATAAAATGATTAAATAATCATTAGTATCCATCTCAGAAACATTATTCATGTTAGAATATCAAATATTCTTTATAAGATATATACTTAAAAACTTCTCTATACCTAATGACATTTTAGGGTTTTAGAAACTTTGAGATGTGGAACCTGTGATGGTTTGAAAGAAAATCTCCTGTTACCACACTAGCATTCCAGTTGTGTAGCTTTGTGTACTTGTAGAATTCATACTGGTGGAAGCAGGAGATGTCCTTATGCTTTGGCTGGTTTTGGGGAACCTGTTCTTCATATTAGTTTGCCTTGTACTGCCTTAATAAAAAGAGTGTTGCTTAGTCGTACTCTTATTTCATATGTCATGTTTTGTTGACATCCATGGCATGTCTGACACTTTTGGAACATAAATGGAGGCAGAGTTGTTTGGGGGATGGGGCCTAGGGTAGAAGGGTGAAGAGAAGGGAGGATAGAGGGCAGGGGAAACTGTTGTTAAACTGTAGAATAAATAATAAAAATGAATACAAATTAATTTATAAACTACAAAATTATTTTTAATGATTAAAAAGAAAATAAGCTATCACAATTATAATTTCCTGAAGTAGGTACTTTAAGAATATATGATGTGTTTTGGTTCCGAGAAAAACAAAAACTGTACCATGGAGTCTTACATATGAAATATGTTATCAATACAAATCAATTTCTGGTTTAAACATACATATTGTAACTGCATTAATAAGGTTAATATTTAAACCCTTCACTTAAAAAGCTTTTATTTCTCTCTTGTATTAAATCTTTGAGAATATTGCCAAATATATTTGAATAATATTTACTCATTTCTCTCAAATCCTCATGGATCCATCCTCCTTTCAATACCTGCCTCACTTCATGTCCTCTTCAAAAACAAATATACAAACAAAACCAAACGAATACAAAATAAGTATCAAGATCAATATTATTTGCCAAATTACACTTGGACCCGTGACCAAGAAACCATGTTAAATGTAATTGAACAAAACTGACTCTCTTAAAGAAGCTATCAATTGCTAAGAGTTCTCAATTGAGGCCAACTACTGTGATAAGATGGAGTAAGGAAAAAAGGAGCAAGAACCTATAAAACAAGTAGTATAATGAAGTATTATTACAAAGTAGCATGATTACAATTAACCTCAGTTTTTAATTACTCAAAATTGACTCATAAAGGTTGATTTACAGAAATATGCAATTTGGTATAACCATAATTTCTGGAAGTAAAACAATGAAAAAAATCTAAATATTTTTGAATATTGTTTCTATACAACACCTAAAGCATGATACTTAAATGGAAGTTAATGCTGAATTTTTATGATCAGCCACAGTGAACTATACATAGACAATTTATAAACACGTAAAAAGTGAAATAACAGACCCATGAAATCTATTTGAAAACAACACAGTTCTGTTAAAGAATTTATGTTGATGCAAAGAAGATCTCAATGGGTAGAGATATAGTTATAAAACAGAACATTTACCTTACATGTACAAAGTCATGTATTTCAGCTTTGGTGCCCAAATTGAAAAGGTATAATACAAAATATTCAGAATTAACAATAATAAAATAAATATCAAAATATAATACCTGTACATATATCCACCCAAAGTGACATATACAAAGAAAATAAACACACAAAATTCTGTCTAATATCATTTGTCCTCATGGAATTGCAAATTGGAAAAAATTAAATAATATTGCAAAACTTTTTGAATGTCCATAATATTATTGACAGCAATAATACAGCAGAAGATGTGGGACAATAAGTTTTCACCCTATTTATTGCTAATAGGAATAAAGTAGTATAGTACTTGAAAGAAAGCTTGGAAATCTTTTGTAAAATTACATGATCAGAATTTCCTTTGTTCAGATAATATTACACTTTAGTACTTCGAATAGATTTTAAGACATTCACAACAAAAATCTTCAAAACATTTATAGATATTTATTTATAAGAAACTTCATAAATGAGTTGGTGAAAATAATTAATAAGGTTTAAGGAAAACACTGGGCGGTGGTAGTGCATACCTTTAATTCCAGCACTTGAGTGATATAGGTGGGTGGTTCTCTGTGAGTTCAAGGCCAGCCTGGTCTACAGATTGAATTCCAAAACAGGCTCCACAGCAATACAGAGAAACCCTGTCTCAAACAAACAAACAAAAAAGATTAAAGAAAAACATAATCCATCCACACAAAAGCTATTAACCAATACTAAATATTAGCTACCAAAGTATCCAAAAACAAATAAGAAATTAAATACTTACTTCAGAGTTTAAAAAGCCACAATGAAAAATTTTAGTAATATTTCAATTTGATGAGACTATAATAGAAAAGTAAAATGAAAGAAAAAATGAATTGCAAAATTGTAGTTCTTAGGAATGAGTAAAGATTGTAAGACAAAGAAAACTTTATATTTTACATGATGTTACATCAGTATATATAAAATATTATACATTTTCCTAACCCATTGAATCTTAAAATATTCAACTTAATTTACACACACTCAAAATAAAAGTTTAGGTGTTTGTGAGATCTTGTAAAGAGGGAGGGAGGGAGGGTAGGAGAGGGAACTGGGATTGACATGTGAAATAACAAATTAAATAAAAATATATACTCAAAAAATAAAGCAAATTATGAACATGTCATGATTTTTATGAAAATGGACAAAGCACTGACATAATGAGAAATCATTTTGAAACTAGTGGTTTTAGTAACAGGATCGTGACTATATAAATATCGTGTTCTAGTAGAAGCAATTACTTGTAATATATATAAACATTCAATGAGCTATATATTAATATTGAAATTACACACTAAAAATATATATGGTACATTGGAATCCGTATACTCACAGCTTGAGTGGGACTTTTTAGAGAAGTAAGGTCAGAAATAAGTAATAATAAATGTAATAAATTTCTTTAAAATTCAGTATAAACTCATGGTATTATTAATAGAGTTATGGTCATTAAACATAAAAATAGGTACACATATATGCATATACTAATGCTAATATCCTGAAATACAGTTTTTCTCTCTATGCACAGATGGAAGCAAATAAAATTATGATTCACTAATACTAAATGGGATGAATGTCTAGAACATGATTTGAAATGCCATCCTCAAACACAAGGCATAAACTACCCCTAAGATGGGAATGATTTTAAAAATAAGTAGGAACATACTTAAGATTTGTGTAAGTCTTTTAGACTACAGAAACAAAAGAAGCAGTCAAAACACACCCCGACACCCCCATACTCTCCGATAGATAGCACAAGTCCAAAAGGGCACATAAATACTAATAAATGTGTTTCGCTACACCAGATTAAAAGGGTCTCACTTTCCAAATATAAAAGAATTTAAAAGTAATTTTATGTATTCTAAATTTAAAATATATTTCTGTGAATTTGCAGTAATAAAATTACATAACTATGTAAATGATCGATTTCAGAGATTTGCAAGAATTTTAAATTATCACTATATAGTCATTGTCCTAAACAGAGGCATGCATAATACTCATTATGTGGGATGCTCAACCTTGTATCCTTCTGTGGAGAAGTACATTTTTTGCAGAGAAATTTGAAAAATGTTAACTTGGACAGACATTAAAAAGCAATAGTTGGAATGTTCCGTATCAACAGGGTATGTGAAAAGAACATGCAAAGCTGTGGGATAAATTCTCCCAATCTCATAAATAAAACATATTCATAAAGTATATTCATGGAATGTGTCCTCTTACATGATGAAAATTAAGTACATGATACTATATCTCTGTGGCCTTCCTCTCAATAACTCATATGTCATAGTTTATTGTTAAAAAATATGAAGCATTTAAGAAAGCATTTGACCAGTAATCTTCAGAAATCTTCAAAATTGGGAAAATAAAGTTCTCCCTGGAATCCACAAGAATGTCCTCAGCTGATACTCCTAGAAATAGTGGAGAAGGTATCTGAACTGACCTTTTCCTATAATCAGATTGGGGACTATGCCAATTATCATCATAGAACATTCAACCAATAACTTATGAAAACAGATGCACATATCATCAGAAAAGTACAGGGTTGAACTCCAGGAATCCATTCAAAGAAGAGAGGGAGAAGGGATTATATGAGCAATGAAGTCAAGATCATGATAAGGAAACCCACAGATACAGTTGACCCGAGTTTGTGGAACATCAGAAACTCTTCACAAAAAACTCAGTAGCCGTCATGGGCCTGAATTAGACCCTCTGCATGTGTTTGACAGTTGTGTGGCTTAGTCTGTTTTGGAGGAGCCCTGGCAGTAGGACTAGGATCTATGCCTGGTAAATAAGCTGGCATTTATACCCCATTCCCTACGGTGGGATGCCTTATTCAAACTTGATGCAGGGTAGAGGGACTGGGTCCTGACACAAGTTGATTTGTCCAGCTTTATTAACACCCCAATGCGAGGACTAATGGTTTTTCAGGAGTGAATGATGAATTGAGGGAACTGGAGGATGAAGGGAGGAGGAACTATGGTTGTTATATAAAATGAATAAAATTAATATATATATATATACATATATATACATATATATACATATGTATATATGCATATATATATATATATATATATATATATATATATATATGTTTTCCTTGCCAGTCTGGTCCCACCACCAAGCCAGCCACAAATAACATACAGAGACACACTATTAGATAAAATGCTGTTGGTCTGTTACTAGCTAGAGCTGTCATAAATATTAACCCATTTCTATTCATCTAAGTATTTCCATGTGGTCTCATCTTACTGGAGAGCAGACCTGGACTTCTGTTCTCTCAAGATTCTATGTGTTGACTCCTCCCTACTTCTTCCTTTCTCCTCCTAGTCTCCTAGTCCCACCTATCTTGCTTTCCTACTGCCCAGCAGTGTTTTATTTATTAACCAATATGAGAAATATATTTACAGAATGACATCTCCCATCATATATATTTATTATTTTTTCTTATTTTACATATTGGTCACAGTTCCCTCTCCCATGGCACACACACTGCCTCCCATCCCATTCCCCCACACACTCCACAGGGCAGGTGATGCCTTCCAGGAGGGATCATCAAAATCTGTCAAGTCATTTGGAGTAGGGTCAAGGATAAATAAATGTTAAATAACACTATATTCAAGTACAGCATGAACAGAAATGACCACTACAGATAATATCTTTTGATTAATGGGATTCCAGAATGGAAAAAAAATGGCATTAAAAAATGAGGTAATTCAAATAACTTGGACTTTAATTCATAAAAATTAGTGAGGTTCATGAATCTCAGTTTCTAACCAATTCATATTTGTTCCCATGATCATGCAAATATGTGAACATTACTTCAGCTTAATACACAAATAGAATGCCTTGATATTTATATCACTCATGAAGTACTTCATATCTAAAATAAATGCATTATTAATTTCTACATTATACAGTATTATTTTATTATGAAACTAATAGATTTGTCTAAGAGTTTGCATATAATTATTTTGAAATATAAATTTCAAATGGATTTCTATTAACAAATGAAAATATTAAGATTAATGGGAAGAATATTTCTGACTTTGCTTGTTTAGTATAAATTCTCTTCAGTTTGTACCCAATATCATTCCATAAATGTATATTTAATCAAGTATTAAAGGTACTTTTGTTTACAGGAATGTTCAAAAGTAATGGTTATCCTATTATTTCTCTGAGAATGGAGCCTGTCAAAATTTGCATAACTTTAGTACCTAGAGGCTTTCATTCAGATATT